>NC_142769.1:48544268-48699268 GCF_988280905.1 Pimephales promelas | reverse complement strand
GTGTAATATTTAGCTATAATATAAAGCTCAACACTTTTCTCTTTATTCGTCCTCGCAGGAACAAACTCTGAGCTGTCGAATGCGTCAGAGACTGAAGAGATGGGGGAGCGGGACCTCAGGCCCAAGGGGGTCGGGTCCGACGACCGGGGCTCCAAGCGTGGAGGTCGAGGCCGAGGCTCCAGCGCTGGCAGGGGCCGTGGAGGACCGGGGCCCCGAAACGCTAGCACCATCAGCTCAGGTACTTTTTTTTGTAGTTATGGTGTAAAATACACACAAAGTTGTGACTCAAGAGTGAAATCTCTCTTTCTATTAGTAATAATAATAAACTGTCATCTAGTAAAACAACTGAAAGTGTCATGAAAATTGAATTAGCAAAAGTTGTGGGAACTATAGTTTCTAGAGAAATCAATACGATTGATATTGTTCTTAAAGGGATAGTCCACTTTGAAATACATTTTTGATATGCTTTTCTCAAGGGTATCCAAGATGTAGGTGTCTTTGTTTCCGCAGTTTTTTCCAATTTTGATATTTTAAGGTCAAACCGTTCGTGTCTGTCAGTCATATAATGGAGGTCTATGGTCACCACCTCACAGAGAAGTCCAAATTAAACATGATTTAATGACTCGTAAATGGCCTAAGACACGAAACGAGTGGTTTGTGTGAGAAAACGAGTAGTATTTACAAACATCATATGTGTAATTCAGGGCATAATTCAGAAACAAGATCAAAATATTTGTTGTCTCTCACCATAGAGCTGGTAAGTCCCGCCCCTTCCGCTCTAGGTTGAAAAATCGTCAATGCAAGTGAATGAGAGAAAAAAAATATTTTCTAATCCCGTTTGAATTTTGCAATGAATGTGAACATATGTTGTCTGTGAATTTTTTATATAATGTTTCATGTAAAGAATGCTACAATTTAGCGGGTAGAATTTTCATACGGTTAGACTTTGTGTGAGAGCACTTTGTGGACTACAACTCTTTCGACGTGTTTGATGTACACCACACTCACCAGCACACGGATCCCGCTAAACATGCCTGTGTCTTTGATGCACTTCACCGCCTTCTTTCAGGGAGAGGACAAACTAGTTGAGCGTGGTGAAAACTGCGATTTGTGGAGGGAAAATGTGTTATGCGGCGACGTCACATATGCGACGTGTAGTCTTTCTCGTTATGTCTATTCCACAACTGCTAGCCAAAGAATCATACAATATACTGTCAAACTCGTTACATGAGAAATTATATAAAAAATTCAGACAACATATGTTCACATTCATGGCACAATTCAAACGGGATCAGAAAATAATTATTTTCTCTCATTCACTTGCATTGATGCTTTTTCAACCTAGAGGTCCACTTGGAGTTTTACGGATGGGCGGGACTTACCAACTCTATAGACTAACATACAAAATTTGTCCGAAATAAGGTCCCATTGTGGTCGACTGGAAGGGGAGGGGCTTAGGCTCTCTATGCTTCAATCATGTTTCTCTTCCTGTGTTTTGATGTGGAGATTCTGTACTATTTCAGAAGATGAAAATAGTATAAAATAGAAAAAAATAGAAAATAGTATGTTATACGGTAGGGCGCCCCCTACCGTATAACAGAGAAAACCGGCGTTTCTGTTGCGTTCGGCAAACCGACGTACTCTAACGTCCCTGATAGTTCCTTTTGTGCTAGACTAAGGCCCCGTCCACACTACTGCGTTTTCGTTTAAAAACGGAGACCTTTTGCTACGTTTGCACCTCCCGTCCACACTAAAACGGGAAAAACGAAGACCTAAAACGGAGAAGTTTAGAAACGCTGCAGCTGCGTTTTGCGTTTTGAATCTCCGGAGGGCGTTTTAGTGTGGACGAGACAAAACGGAGGAGTTTACAAACGATGACGCAGAGGCTCACGCTCGGCTCTATGATTGGGTGTCATCAGTCATGACGTATCCTTCCCTGATTCGCCAACCACTGTTTACACCGCCGCGCGCATGCCCAGTGTTGGTGAATGGTCACGTGATCTGCGTTTTCAGTCGTTTTAATGTGGACGGAGATCAATTCTAATACGCAGACAAAACGCTGGTGTGGACAGAGATCGTATTCGTTTTAATTCTCCGTTTTTAAACGAAAACGCAGTAGTGTGGACGGGGCCTTAGTCCCCCCTCAAAAACGTGTTCCTTTAACTAAAATCGTTCCTGCGGTGTGAACACGCCAAAAAACTACTACTTCTGCCAATTTCTTTGTGCCCTGCTGATCATCTGTGTGTTTCCAGTGCTCCGAGATCCAGACAGCAACCCGTTCTCTCTGCTGGAGGGAGACGGTGAACTGGGCGGCGACACAGACGCCAGTGAGAACATGGGCGGCATCGACCGCAGGAGACGCTCACGCCGTCGCCGTAATGACCAGGAACCCAGCCTTATGGATGCAGCGGCTAACGAATCCGACAGTCAGGCCGCCGCCAGTGAGAACGGACTGGGTATGACACTATCACAGGTTATTTTGATGCGCACATGTTGATTAAGAAGAACATTTGAGTTCACATAATCTGATTCCGATCTTTAGTCTAATGATGTCAGTTATGGGTGTGAAGATGCACTTGGCTCACGAGACGATACACTTGGTTCAGGAAAATGAAATGAGACTACTTTAAAAAATATTCAATGACAAAATATGGCTGGAAAAAGGGTTTTATTCAGCTGAAAATCACAAAATGCAAAAGGTGCATTTTACTTATTGAGCAAATCTAATGCTGTCACTAACGGTTATTTTTGTAATCAAATAATTGGTCAATTATTTTGACTTGAGTAATTTTATAATATTTTTTTGTGGTAGTATAAATAGATCTTTAAAGGAGTAGTTCACTTTTGAAAAAACTTTTGCTGATAATTTACTCACCCCCATGTCATCCAAGATGTCCATGTCTTTCTTTCCTCAGTCGAAAAGAAATTAAGGTTTTTGATGAAAACATTCCAGGATTTTTCGCCGTATAATGGACTTCAATGGGAACCAAACGGTCCAAGGTCCAAATGAGAGTTTTTAATTCCTTTTTTTGTAAACGTCGTTTGAGTTAGTTTGCACGTTCAACCTTTGCGTTCAACTTGTAAACACTGATTCTGTACTTCCGGCTACGTCCCCCGTGACCTTTTTAATGTAATTACGTATTACGTGACGTATTACTGAGCTATCATCGCAACATATCCAGTCTGAAATCCCTCTTGATTGCAAAGCGCACACACACACTCGTCAGTATTTCTTTCACCCTTTTGTTGATGGTCAGTGTGACATTGTGTGAGAGATTATTTGCTCCAAGTGAGAACGTTAGTGTGAATTTGAACACAGTATATGACAAAGTTGTTTTCAATAAAAAAAACATTCGCACAAAGCAAGCCGATCCACTTTTCCATGTTGTTAAGAGCATTAAATTGAGAAAAGAATAACGTGAGAAAAAGAAATCGAGACGTTTAGAATAGATAAAAATGTGATTAATCGCGAGTTAACTACGACATTAATCGCGATTTAAATATTTATTCGTTAGACAGCACTAATTTTGTTATATTGGCAAAATACGATACTATAGAGATGCAAAGCCACTAATTTCTTGAACAAGAACATGTGGACGTCAAAACATGGAAACTCATTTTGACATGTGACAAAGTTCACATAGTTATAAACATTAATGTATTCTCCTGTGTTTGTGCAGGTTTGTAAATGAAAGAACTAAGCTGTGCTATATTATTTTTAAATTGTAACAAAGCCTTGGAAAACAATCTAATAATGCGGTTCATGGATTCATGGAACGTTATTATTATTATTTTTTTTTATTTATTTATTTCAAGCAAAATAGTGTGACAACAGAAAAGATGCACAATAATAATAACTTAAACACTTGAAATGGAGTGGGAAGAAGTAAAACTTATTAAATCCCACCCCAGTCTATTAAAGAATTTACACAAACAAAAAATAGCTGCTTCCTTCATCAATAACCTCAAAGAGAAAATAATAATCAAAAAAATAAATAAATAATAATACCTCATTTAGAAACATTGGATGCACAAAGTCAAAACCACACATTCATACCATACATATTAATAATCTACAGATATTTCCACAGGTAAAAATTATCATCAAATACCAACAATGGTATATAATTTAATTAGTTATATCATTTAATTGGAGGAATTGTCACAGCCCTACACTGGTCGTCTCGTAATGAATGCCACTTCTACCCTCTATGATTTATCATATGCAGTAAAAGACTGAACAACATAACGTCAGCTTTGCCAATCTCAACTCAGTCATGTTGATATTGTGAGAAATCTCTTTAGATCTCGTGGCACATCCTCGTCACACTCCTAAAGGAAGTGTGTGTGGGCAGTGCAGCAGCGAGCGAGTGTTTCTGTGAACCTCACTCGTTCTCTTGTGGTTATTCACATCACATGGCTACTTTAGTATTTTTATTCTCAAATGTTTTGTTTTTGTTTCAGGGTTGGGTTTTTTTAAGCGTGTGGTGAGCTAACGTGGTCAGCTGACCTACTTCCTGTCTCGCTGTGCAGTTGTAGATGTATCATCATGCTTTAAATGTGTTAACCAAGGAATTAAAATTTAACGGATTCAACTTCTCTGATTTCTTTCTGATTTTACTTGTAAATGTTGAAATGAACATGAACTAAGATTAGTAAATGTTTTAGTGGTATTTTTCATTAATTTGACCCATTTTTTTTCGTTGTTTTGAGTGGAAATAAGTCACCAAGGCTCCATTTATTTGATCAAAAATCCTCTTAACTGTAATATTGTGAAATATTATTACACTGTAATATATCTATTTTAATATACTTTAATATGTGATTTATTCCTGTGATCAAATCTGCATCACACACAGTCACATGATCCTTCAGAAATCACTCTAATATGAGGATTTGCTGCTCAAGAAACATTTCTGATTATTATCAATGTTTAATGATTCTGTCAAACTCACTGAATTCTGCACTAGAAATAAAACTCCCGCTATATAAAAAGGAAAGCTTTTGGGTCATAACAAATCATCAAAGGAAATTTGCTTGATTTTAAATTCATAATTAGTTATTAATTATTGAATTAGAACTTTAAAAATGTCGTCCCATTTTATTTATTTATTTTTTTCTCATTTAAGTCGGGCATTTAAACACTGTTGTCAATCCAGAAACTGTGTTGTGCTTGGCATGAAAAACTACACTTGTGTTCAAATGTGTATGAGTTATAAATCAGTGGCAAATGAAGATCCACTCTTTATAATCACTAAGGCTGTCGATCTCTAAAGCGCAAATTCTGCACTTTCGTGAAAACTCCCGTTATATTAAAATAAATCCGCCTTTGGGAAATGTGCTTGATTTAATTTTGCAGAACTGCCTCAGAAGATTGGCCCCCTTGCGTCTCATGCTCTCTTTGTCTCTCCTCATTTCTCCCAGAAGAGGAAGGCCGGCCCCAGCGTCGCAACCGGAGCCGCCGGCGCCGTAACCGTGGCAACCGTCCCGAGGGAGGATCCACCAGCCGGGACAGACAGACAGGTGACACAGGTGAGTGAGTGGGAAGGGGTCAAAAGCTTTACAGAAAGACGACCTTTAGTGTTGTTTTCCTCTTTATTATGCAGGTTTAGTAGAGCAGTGTTTCCCAACCCTGTTCCTGGCGGCACACCAACACTGCGCGTTTTCTTTGTCTCCCTAATCAAACACACCCGATTCAACTCATCAGCTCATTAACCCACCTGATTATGAGCTGATGGGTTGAGTCAGGTGTGTTTGATAAGGGAGACACGCAGTGTTGGTGTGCCGCCAGGAACAGGGTTGGGAAACACTGTAGTAGAGAGTGACAGGATGCTGGAGAGGAGGATTGGGTGGGATACCAGGGGTGTGTTTCCCGTATCATTCCCGTACCTTCACTACCATAGCACGAAATAAACTTGCTAGTCACGACTGTTTCCCGAAACCATAGTGTCGCAAAGGGGTCGTTCAACCGCTGAAAGAACGCGCTGCATGTTTTAAATGGTGTTAAATTAAATGTAGTATGTGGCGGCGAATTACTCTGTGGGAAACACTGCATTAGTCACGTGCAAACTTCTCGGCACTGACGGCTTATAGCGGCGAGTTTCTTAACTTTTTGCCGTTGGAGAGCCGCTTCGACATGCTTTCATTAGCCATGTTTCCATCGACACGTTTTTATCCGAATTAAGTGATATCGAATGAAAAATGCCTTATGGAAACAGTAAAATTCGATAAAATTTCATGAAAATCGGCTCAAATGAAATGCGTTCGGTCTCATCGGATTTTATCTTGATCGATATACGGCTAATGCGATAAAACCTGATGGAAACGTTATTTGCAGAATAAATAATGAATTGCGATTAAGTTTTATGCCCTTTTATGGTTGCAACACGCCAGAAGACGAATTCATTTCCGGCCAGTCTGTTTGCGTACTGTTGTGGCAAAAACAGTTTAACAAACAGCATCATAGTAAGAGACATTAGATTCAAATTGTACTTCAAAAGATGTTTATTCTTTTGAAGGAGGCTTGTTCACAAAAATATCGCGACAGCTACTTCGCGTGATATGAACACAGACCTAAATGACATATAGAACAGACCGCTTTTATACACCCCCCCCCGCCCCATGGTGTTTTACTGCCCTTACTCCTGTGAGAGCAAAAGTTGATGAGATCAAAAGGCTTTATAATGCGGTGGTTCCCTTGTCTATAAACAAAAGCCTTTAGCATATCTTTGGCTGTGTGTGTGAGAGAGTTCCTGCTATGTAAATACAGAGTATAAGGAGAGAAACACGTTTTAATTGAAAGGAACAAACCTCATAATGTAGAATGAAAAGGAAAAGAAAATAATGTTAAAACATGAAATTTTCTATAACAGCACACATGGTGGATGTCAACAAAGACAGATGTAAGTGGACAAAGCAAAAAGACCAAAGGGTTTCCGTGAACCACAATCTCCCAGAACTGATGGAGCGCTGTCGTTCCCACACCACAGTCACCTCCGCTGTCGTCGGGCATTAACGGGCATCGGCATCATCATAGCAATGTTTATAGCGCCGTTGTTTACTTAGGTTAGTTTTGCTTGTTTTTATGTGGCTTGGTTGAATTGTAATGTAGAATGTGGTCTGTTATTTCTGGTTAACAGACTGCGCCGCTGCTAGTATAACACACCGTTGCCATGGACGCAGTTCAGAGACGGAACAGACTATTTTCTTTAGCAGAAGCAACACTCGTTTTTAAATCAATAAACTCGTTTTTAAGTCAATATTTTGTGTGAAATTATTGATTTATTTATTTATTTGGTTGATTTATATGTAATAAGCAGGATAATATATAGCGAGAAGGTTGTTATAGCGAATACAACAACCGCCTCGCATACATTATCCCATTCATATGTCGCTATCAGCTGGCACATAAGCATTATTAGCCTTCAACTTGTGAAATATTCATCATTTGTTGGTAGATGGCGCGATCCGTTTGTCTAACAAAATTTTGTTCGCAAAAGTCTGCTTGAATGTTGTTCGATTCAGTGCGAAAATAAATGGAAACACCTTAAAATGTCTCAAATCAATTCGATATACCAATTTGATCGCAAAACAGAATGTGACGTCATTACGTACAGGTTTTTATTCGCTTTAAAGCCGTTGGATAAAACCAGTTTTTTAACCGAACTTTAGAAAATTCGATTGACAAGTGGATGGAAACATGGCTGTTGTTTTGATTTCGTCATTGTAGCTGAAATGACGGGGTGGGGGGTTTGCGTCACCCAGATTTGCTTCCCCCGGTCTGCATTTTCGCCGGACATACGTTCTTCTCCCACACAAAAACAGAATTTCAAACCAAATATGTAAAATTCCACGAAATTCCGCGTTAACACTAGATTCCGCGTTAATTGGTCAATTCCGCAATTCCGTCCGCGATTCCATGATTGCGGAAATAATAGGGCCCTATACTTTAGATATTAAACTTAATTAATTTTTTTATGATATTTTGAAACTTTTCTGCCATTTACAATTTTTATATTTATTCACTTCATTTGTTTGTTTCAGTAATTTTACATTTTAATCCAACTTATTCCTTATTAAAATCGGATCTCTGCCGTAATCACTGCCTGGTCTCTCCACATCAATATGTGAATCTCTAGTTTGTAGATTTTGGGTTTTGCTGATATGGTTGCTGTTAGTTTCCCAGTCGTGGTCAACATGTTAGATGTGTGTTCATCGTCTTGCTCCACTGGTTTGATCTCTCGCTGTTTTTCCCCCATCCATTTCTCTCTCTCTCTCTCTCTCTCTCTCTCTCTCTCTCTCTCTCTCTCTCTCTGTGTTGATGTAGTTTCTGTGGCGGACTTCATCTCTCGTGCCGATTCCCAGAGCAGACAGAACCTCCCAGGGAAGGAGGCGGTGACGCCACTCGTGTCCCATCCCAAGGTCTGACAACACTGAACACTAAACACACCCCTCAACACACTGTTGTTATTAATATTAGTGTTACCTCAAGAAAAAAGTCCCAGGTGTGCTGTGCTTACTGGTAGGGCGGCACAATTTAGCTATGATGATGATGATTATTGTTGAGGTTATTAACTAAAACTAAAAATATTTCAGCTTCATTTCAAATAACAGTATGGGGGCAATTCCAGCGTTATGGATGTGACATTTGAACTCATAATGACAGGTGAAATGTCTCAGAAATAAAAAACTTCTTACAATATTTACTTTGGAAATGCATATTCTCTGAGCACCCAATCTGGGGAATTGACAGGCAAAATATGTTTTTCTAAAATATATTTAAGCATCCCCAAAAAAGGAAAATATGCATGCGTTATGGATGTGACGGGAAATAACAGTGTTTTTGGTATACTATTCGATTTCCTTTAAAGTCTGTGAACTTTTAAATCCAATGTATAAATATTGCTATCCACATGATGAAGGGGTCTTAGCTGAACATTAAAATATCAATGTTTAAAATATACATATTTTTATGAAGTGTACTATGAGGAAAACCATCGTTATGGATGTGACAAAAACCTTGTTATGGATGTGACGATATATATATAGTATATACACACATACACATATATATTTTATATAAATATATATATATATATACACACACACACACGTGCACACACACACACACACATATATATACAATCTGAATTTACAATAGTGATTAGTTCTGATTTTGTGATTAATCACATTTAACATAAGCTTGTGTATATACATATTTGTATATGTTTATATACACACATGATTTGTTAGATGGGATTAATCACAATTAATTGATTTGACGGCACTAATAAAAACTGAAATAAAAATAAAGAAATAAAGATATTTGACTACATAGCAATATTTTTTTTTTAAACGAATACAATTAAAAAAGCACAACGAAATGACAAATTAGTAAATTCTAAATAATAGAACTGTAATAAAAAAATAACTACAAATATGTATTTAATTTTTTTTTTAATATTACTGCTGTAATATTTACATTAAATAGAGTATTTAAGAAAAAATATAATAGTAATGGTTTTGTTTTAAGTAGCACTTCACTCTATTTCATTAAATGCCTGTGTGTGTGTGTGTGTAGCATCTGTACCACCATCATAAAACCTTATGTAAACGTACGTAAAAGGGCCGTTTTCATGAGGATTAAGTACAGAACAAAGTCTTCACCTGCATCTCTGTCTCTCTCCATCAGGAGAACGGGACCAGCGTGAGTAAGGAAGAGTTGGCTCCCTCCAAGCGCTCCCCGAGTAACGGCGTGGCGTCGGCCGGGGGGGCCGTGGCCCTGGTGAACGGCGTCTCGTAAAGCTCATCTCGCCCACGTCTGAAGCAAGACACCATGGCAAACTCTGTTCCTGCTTGCATTCACGTAAACCTTTAAACTGACGAATGAAAATCGACTAAAACCCTTGAATTCATACAAGTCTACGAGAAGAAAATGAGACACACACAAAAAAAATGACGAACGCATCTACTTAAAACCACACATAACGGTGTATGTTTATCCTATCTATCAGTACTTAGTGCATATTTAAGACAAGCTTGCCAAAAATAAGCTGATGGATATGACTTAAATTTCTGACATAACACAGAAAACAGGACGTGACTATTTGGGTTTTATTTTCGATAATTTTTTTTTTTTTTGCTGTTGTCGTTGCTGTCATTGTTTGTTTTTGTTTTTGTTTGTACTCACTGGTGTGGGACTGTGAAAACACTCCCGAACAGACGCATCTCTGAAACAGTGTTAGCTAAACGAGGGCGGAGCTAGCGGAGAGGCGACGGGTTGAAGGCGGAGCCTCTCGTGAGGGATTGTGGTACTCGGAGTTTAAGGGCAAGACGGAGAGACATTGTGCCTTGAATTTGAAAAAAAAAAAACTTGAGTATTTTCTGTTTTTCCTTAATATTTGCGTTGTCCATGAGATGAAGTAGATGGTTCCTGTTTGTTTGGTGTTTTATTTTGTGTGAGGAAACGATTATGCAGACTAAAGAGAAGTGCGAAAGATTAATGCCAAACATGAAATTAGGATGTTTTCGTCCAAGGTCAAGGCGTTATTTGAAAGCCGTTTAATGTGTGTTTGTGTGTACGAGTGTGTCCGATTGTACGTTATGAGCATATAAATTAAGAGGAGCGTTACACGATCCAAGAGATCCCCAATGGATTCGGTCTCTGTGGTTGAAACGGAGGGAAAGTGGCACACGTGTCCAAACACAGAACTAGAGAGAGACGTAAACCAACCAGCTGACGTGGTCACAGTGTTGATTCATTTCTAGGTTTTCAACATATGTGTCCGCAGCGTCGCTTCTGGTGGAAGGAAGGCAGTGTGAGTGTGGAAATAAACACACGCACTCGACAGCTTCCGGTCTGGTGCGATATGTTTGGTCTATGGTCTAGAAGGCTCTCTGAGAAGATGAAGCCTGGAACACTGAGACTGATGCTTTAGCCCACACACACACACACACACTTGACATCTTCCGGTCTGGTGTCTATGTTTGGTCTTTATGGTCTAGAAGGCTCTCTGAGAAGATGAAGCCTGTAACACCGAGACTGATGCTTTAGCCTACACACACACACACACACACACACTTGACAGCTTCCGGTCTGGTGTCTATGTTTGGTCTTTATGGTCTAGAAGGGTCTCTGAAAAGATGAAGCCTGCAACACCGAGATTGATGCTTTAACACACACACACACACACGAGAGCATTGTAATGTAACGCACTCTAGTTTGGGCGAATGAAGTGTGGGCCTCTTCTGTCTCTGTCGGGGTGGCAGAGAAGCCGATCAGACGTTAGTCGTGGTAAAGAGGAAGGGACCGTTCCTTCACTTTATTGCTGTCATCTCAGTTTCTGTTCTCAAAGGTTTTTTTTTTTATTATTATGATTTTTTTTCTTCTTTTTTTTTTTTCTTTTTTTTTTTGGTTGTACTTTCCACATCGTTGAAAAACAAAAAAGATTAAAATGGAAGTGAAATAAATTATTTCTGGAATGACACCTGTTTTCTTGTCTTTTCTCTGCAGTCTGGTTTATGGGCTCTTTCCAAAAACAATACCTGTGAAACACTTAAAGCAATATATATTTGTTTCCCCCTCAGGAAGTGATCTGTAAAAAGTAAATCATCGTTAGACTAAATATAATATGAACTGCCGTTTTGTGAACCGGTTTAAATCATTTAATAATTTACATTTATTTTTTCTTGCAAAAAAACTAAACTAAAAATCCAAATAAAAAGAGCAAAAACAACTGTGATAGCAAATGTTGATATGCATGGATGTTTTAGTGTTGGTAACACTAACTACATTAGTTTGTGAGCTAATGCCCCGTTCCGTTCCAGGCAACCTGTAACTCGTGTTTTTCCAACCTTATACCCGTGAAAGTGCACTGGAACGGCAGTCAAACCCGTGACTTCCCACCCGTGAACTCGTACTAGACCGATGTACTCCCAGTTACGAGTTCTGACGTCACATAGCCCGCAAACATATACAAAACTACAATATGACAGCCCCTACGGATGCAGTGTTTCTGCAGGCGGTACTCGGTGAGAATACACTTTAGGACAATATAACGTTAACCAATTTTCAGTCCATTGAGTGCAAGGATAAATTAATACCAAATACATTTCCAAAATATACAAATAAAGTAAAATAAAAGGTATAACAGATTATCTTGCCTCATGCGCTATTTTTCCTCTTCAGTTTTCCACAAATAAACAAGGAGTAAGCACCTTTGGCGTTAGAAATTATTACAAATGCGCGTGAGCCCCTTAAAGTCCGCCATTTTGGTTTATTTACATCAAGGTAGTTTGGCGTGAATGACCTGGAAAGTCGTAAGTCGTGGTTTGAAGTCGTGATTTGCGTGCTCAAAAACCTGCCTGTAACGCAGCATATAAGAACCATAAAATATAAATACTATAAAAGTACTAAATACAATCGGAATATTTACTGGTACAATCATTTAAATAAAACAAGATCAATCAGTTTTGAGTGACACGCAAACAGTACCAGAAGATTAATAACAAAAGATCCCGTAAAAGTTACATTTTTTGCAAATGTACAGGCCATTTCACACCAGAAGTGAAATGAATAAACTCATGTCCGTACAGAGGACACATCTCAAACCTTTCAGCTGTTCCGGGTCACAGAAGAACAAAGTTGATCAAGTCATTTAACCATTTTAGTCGAATATCATCAACAAAGACACTGCTGAATACATAAGTATTCACCAAAATGCTGGACATAGTTAAAGGGATAGATAGTTCACCCAAAAATGAAAATGATGTAATGACTCTCCCTCATGTCGTCCCAAACCCGTAAGACCTCCGTTCATCTTCGGGACACATTTTAAGATATTTTAGATTTAGTCTGAGAGCTTTCTGTCCCTCCATTGAAAATGTACGGTATACTGTCCTTGTCCAAAAAGGACATAAAGACATCCTCAAAGTAGTCCATGTGACATCAGTGGGTTAGTTACAAGGTTTTGAAGCATCGGAAATGCATTTAGGTCCAAAAATAACAAAAACTACGACTTTATTCAGCATTGTGTTGTCTTCCGGTTCTGTTGTCTTTTGGTCATGTTTAAAACCTTGTTTTTATGCTAAATGAATTGTATGTTGGGTAATCGAGAAAAGAACTATACATAAGCTGCTAAATTTGCTGCTTTATTGCCATCACAGGGAATTTGTGTTGCTAAATAGCCTACAAAACAGGCAAATCAGCTCTTGCGTATTGACCAAGACCAACCATGAAGTCCATGTATGCATTCAAACACAAACTAACCTCTCAAATCATGTTTGCTTTTTTAAATAGCTTGCCTTCATTTAGAGGAATACAATAGGGATTGTTTTTGTGTGCATAAATGCTAAAACTCATAATAGAGGTTGAGGACCTGATCCCGGCCTCGGGACGTCACGTGCGCTTGAGATAATGCGTTTTGTTACCGGAGCCGACTCGATCTGTGTGTTTACGGAGTCGTCGTCATGTTGCAGTGTGTTAACACGGTGTAGCAAACCTTTATTCCGCCCAGTGCCTGCAAACCGGTTTTGTTCCAGGATGTGTTAGGGGTTTCTATGCAAATAATACCTTTTACAAAGAGCGTTTCATATGATCATAATATCAAGCTTTCTAAATGTCATCATTGTTAACTGGTTTGTCTAATGACTGTCAGTGTCTCTACTTCCCTGAAACAGAAATGCACCTGTTTTTCTGCTATTGCCCGCCCTGGTGATGCTGAAGGAAGGGTTGTGTGACGTGCTCACATGGTCATGATGGCTTTTTTGTTTTCATCCCCCTCCCGTGAACATCTGAGCATCTCACACACACTCACACACACACACACACACACACACCCTTTAAAGACCAGGCTTCGGGCAAGTACACCGTTTTCTACACTTCTGCTTCATTTGTTTTATGTGGTAATCCATTTCTGAGCTCTTCCTGATGACTTTTTTGTTAGAATAGTTTCATGTTTTGTACTTTTTTGCTTGTAAATGAGCATTACACATCAACAAAGTTGTCTATAAATGTAAAGTTTCTCATTTAGTGTTAGTTTACGTTCATGTTTTGTACTTTTTTGCTTGTAAATGAGCATTATACACATCAACAAAGATGTGTCTATAAATGTAAAGTTTCTCATTTAGTGTTAGTTTACGCGTCTACAGGCACTGCGGCTTTAATTGTAAATGACAGTAGATCTTATTAATACTTTAAAAGTAATTTCTTCATAGCACTTGCTTTTACAGCTGTGTCTAATGCTTTATGCTGAATGTTTTACATCCTGGAGAACCTGGAGGGCATTTACAAGTAAAATGAGGGGGAAATATATGAAAAACCAGTTTCCCTGACCTTCCTCATGTCCTTTTGTGGTCACTGGCAGCCATTCTGCTCTATGATTTTCCATAATGTCATCATGCTATGATATTATCAATACCAGAATAAAAGGTGTGGGAATTTGTATTGTGTTTCTCTGTGCCGTGGCAAGGAGGGACCCGTTCAATTTTCAAACCGGTTTGAGTTTCACCGTGATCTCTGATTGTAGTTGGTCTGAAGCTCTTCGTCATATATCTATTTATTGTGACACAATTTATATCCTCTCTATTCACAAACATGTCTAGACTTGCTATACAACTGACTTGGAAGCCTAAAAATTTGCTCAATAAAAACATTATTATGTGAGCTATGCAAAAATGGACAGGTTTTGGAAGATGCACGGATAACCCTTTTTACTCTCGGCCTTTGAGGTTTTTGTGATGCAGTAACCTTTAAAACAATATCCAGTGTGATTTTAATGTTACTAAGCTCTTTCAACACCGTTTAGCTCTGCTATTCATTCGTTTTGTTTTGTCTTATAAAATGTGGCAGTGATTTTAAGCTTATAGACTAGAATGTAAAATTATGTAAAACATTTACATTTACATGTATGCATTTGGCAGATGCTTTTATCCAAAGTGACTTACATTGCATTTCAAGGTACACATTTCCATTGTAAAACAACTTTTACAATGGTTAGAAAGTCTATGTAACCTAATGTCTGTGCTAGCATTAAGTATATTTACCGTAGAAATATCATTAACTGTTGTATGGGTTTAGGCCATGATAACACAAAATAGTAATTCATCAGAACAGGGTTAAAAAGTGTCCCGTTTTATGTGACATGTTCAGGTTACGTTGAAACTGGAAAACCCTTGCGAATAAAATTTAAAAGTAATCTTACTAAAGTATAGAAATAATGATTATAAAATGGGTAGCTTTCAGATATTGACATTAAAATTTAACATGATTTAACATGATAATAATGTTCAAAATTAGACCGACGGATGCTGTAGTCGACTGTAGACCCGCTGTATAGGATTAAACGGATGCTGTAGTTGACTGTAGACTCGCTGTATAGGATTAAACGGATGCTGTAGTTGACTGTAGACCCGCTGTATAGGATTAGACGGATGCTGTAGTCGACTGTAGACCCGCTGTATAGGATTAGACGGATACTGTAGTCGACTGTAGACTCGCTGTATAGGATTAGACGGATACTGTAGTCGACTGTAGACTCGCTGTATAGGATTAGACGGATGCTGTAGTCGACTGTAGACCCGCTGTATAGGATTAGACGGATGCTGTAGTCGACTGTAGACCCGCTGTATAGGATTAGACGGATGCTGTAGTCGACTGTAGACTCGCTGTATAGGATTAGACGGATACTGTAGTCGACTGGAGACTCGCTGTATAGGATTAGAAGGATACTGTAGTCGACTGTAGACTCGCTGTATAGGATTAGACGGATACTGTAGTCGACTGTAGACTCGCTGTATAGGATTAGACGGATACTGTAGTCGACTGTAGACGCGCTGTATAGGATTAGACGGATACTGTAGTCGACTGTAGACGCGCTGTATAGGATTAGACGGATACTGTAGTCGACTGGAGACTCGCTGTATAGGATTAGACGGATACTGTAGTCGATGTAGACTCGCTGTATAGGATTAGACGGATACTGTAGTCGATGTAGACTCGCTGTATAGGATTAAATGGATGCAGTAGTTGACTGTAGACTCGCTGTATAGGATTAGACGGATGCTGTAGTCGATGTAGACTCGCTGTATAGGATTAAACGGATGCTGTAGTTGACTGTAGACTCGCTATATAGGATTAGACGGATACTGTAATCGATGTAGACTCGCTGTATAGGATTAAATGGATGCTGTAGTCGACTGTAGACTCGCTGTATAGGATTAGACGGATACTGTAGTCGACTGTAGACTCGCTGTATAGGATTAGACGGATACTGCATTCGACTGTAGACACGCTGTATATGATTAGACGGATGCTGTAGTCGATGTAGACTCGCTGTATAGGATTAAACGAATGCTGTAGTTGACTGTAGACTCGCTGTATAGGATTAGACGGATGCTGTAGTCGATGTAGACTCGCTGTATAGGATTAAACGGATGCTGTAGTTGACTGTATACTCGCTGTATAGGATAAGACGGATACTGTATTCGACTGTAGACTCGCTGTATAGGATTAGACGGATGCTGTAGTTGACTGTATACTCGCTGTATAGGATAAGACGGATACTGTATTCGACTGTAGACTCGCTGTATAGGATTAAACGGATGCTGTAGTCGATGTAGACTCGCTGTATAGGATTAAACGGATGCTGTAGTCGATGTAGACTCGCTGTATAGGATTAAACGGATGCTGTAGTCGACTGTAGACTCGCTGTATAGGATTAAACGGATACTGTAGTGGACTGTAGACTTGCTGTATAGGATTAGACGGATACTGTAGTCGACTGTAGACTCGCTGTATAGGATTAGACGGATACTGTAGTCGATGTAGACTCGCTGTATAGGATTAGACGGATACTGTAGTCGACTGGAGACTCGCTGTATAGGATTATACGGATACTGTATTCGACTGTAGACTCGCTGTATAGGATTAGACGAATGCTGTAGTCGACTGTAGACTCGCTGTATAGGATTAGACGGATGCTGTAGTCGACTGGAGACTCACTGTATAGGATTAGACGGATGCTGTAGTCGACTGGAGACTCGCTGTATAGGATTAGACGGATACTGTAGTCGACTGTAGACTCGCTGTATAGGATTAGACGGATACTGTAGTCGACTGGAGACTCGCTGAATAGGATTAGAAAGATGCTGTATAGGATTAGATGGATGCTCTAGGATTAGACGGATGCTGTATAAGATTAGATGGATACTGTAGGCGACTGTAGACTCGCTGTATAGGAGTAGACGGATATCTACACACAACACAAATTTTGCCAAGATTGAAAAAGCAAAAATATGTGTCGCACAGATGAACGCTATATAATGACTAGCATCATCCAATCATGTGCAATTCCCACATGGGGGATTCCAATCAAAGTATAAGAAACTCCATTTGGTGTGCCAACCACCCCTCACTCAACCTAGAATGCATCCCAATGTTACAGTTGTTACAGTGTTATGAAGAGAGAAGTGCGCAGCAGCAGAATAGCTAAATTGAGCTCAAAGTTTTCTCAAAAAAAAGTGGTGAGTTCAAAATGACTCATGACGAAATCTGGTGGGTGACGTGTACCCAGCGGCGGCCTTAAGCATCTGGGGGGCCGTTTCAATAACTAATATGGGGCTCTACCCACATAAACATAATAGAGCAGGAAACACAAGGATTCCTGTTGGTTTGCATCAAAGGTGTTATTTTATTAAGTGCACTTTCAACTTTATGAACAGGCAGCTCATCATAGAAATAACCCAACCTTATTTGATTAAAACTATATACAATTATACAGCTTTCACCTATTTTCAGCTTATACCTATTTTCAGCTGTCTGGGCTGACTTAAGAAAAAAACAGTTCAAACCTCCCCTCAACTAGAATTATTTAACAAAGGAAAAGAAGAAAACCTACCGCAAAAAAGACAAAGGTATAAACACATGAACTACCGATATTATACTTCAGAAAACGTCGCCATGGTAACCGCGAGTTCGAACAATCAGAGACCTCAGTGTTTTGCTTAGAATTGTGGGTAGTGTATATCGCAGAATAACGCAAATAACACGGTTGATTTCGTACCTTGTGGCTTTTATAGGAGCATAAACTTGGATGGTTTAGATATTATTGCTGAAAATCAATATCCTACGGAGAAAATGAATGGGATTACTGGTCTGTTCTGTTCTGGACCCCCATTGGAGGGCGGGGCCTGTTTCAATTGATATGGATATTACTAACATGGATTACGCGTCTGATCTCGGCGCCACCGATCTCGACGCCAGCGATCTCGAGATACAGTCGGTTGGTCTGGGAACGCCCCCGGGAACGCCCCGTCACATGGTGTGAATTTAGCCTGTGGGGGAAAACATTGCCTTGGCGCTTATTGAAATACATGGGACAATCATGCCGAAGAGTTGCTGTGTCGTTTTCTGTACCACCAATAAACTAACAAATTATAAATTGAAGTTCTACAGCCTTTCTTACATACATACAGAACCGGATAGAAGGGCAAAATCGCAAAATTAATCATATCTTATTAGATTACTGTGTGAGAGATCCCTGTGTGATATAGTAGTAGATGTTTAACTCGTATTAGGCAGTGGGCCAGATTTGTCTGACGTTACATCCCTTACGAAAAAGAACTATAGTAATCCTATGGCTATTATTCTATAGTAGTGTATAATACCTCTGATGTAATACTATACTTCTAGGCTATGTCCCAAAATAGCCTACTAGTATTCCTATAGGATTAACGTTACTATAATATTTTGTCCTAAAATACTACAAGATTCCTTTAGTTGTTTTTCATAAGGGATGTCTCAGTCACATTAGCGTTATCAGCTGAAGGTTATCAGACTGCAGTCTGCGAGAATTCGGATAACTGTCAGCAAAGTCCCTCTGGAACTTCGTAGCTACTAACTGATCACCGTTTTACAAAAGGATAGTTTGGAGTGAAGCATACGTACAATTGGTAAGTGACATGGTTTTATGGACTTTTGTAACATAAGGCGCTTTTCCACTGCATAGTACGGTACGGTTCGGTTCGGTACGTCTCACTTGTGGTGCTTTTCCACTGCATGGTACGGTACAGTACGGTTCGCTTCAGGTCACTTTAAATGGTACCTGGTCTGTTGAGGTTCCAAGCGTACCGTACCGGTACTAAAATGTGACGTGAAACACTGCAGATCACTGATTGGTCAGACAGAATCGTCACTACCAGCGTCACTACTAGCGTCATTGGATTTGCGACACGAGACACGAGACACTTTTTTTATCAGTATTTTTGTTTTGCTGCCATCAGCCTCATTTTAAACACATTTTTCCGTCTAGCAGTTAAAAACAACCACATACCGAGAATCAGGAACACCATCCCCTCGATAGTCTCCATTGTTCCTGTGTTGTGGGTTTGAAAATGTGGCGCTTTTAAGATGATGTCATGGCAGTAGAGGCGCGCGCAAATAACGATCGAAAAGCGAACCGAACTGTTCCGCGCCGTGTCGAAGTGTACTGAGACGAACCGTACCGTACTATGCAGTGGAAAAGCGCCATTATACGCAAGTTGTTTGAGTAATGGGCTATATGCACGCATAAGTTCCGCATTTGACGCAAGGATGCTCGTCTATTTCCGGTTGTGTAGATTAAAGCGGAGGAAAACCGGAGAAAACGGGATTATGGCAGAGTCTTCAATATTTACTGTCCTCCCGTCTTTGAAACGAAACGTACATAAGTTTAGATGTAATTTTATATACAGTTATGTTTATTTGATATAATTTTAAAAAGAAGCATAAACACAACGAGGGGTGTCTGTTTTATCTGTTTTTGTGACTAACGTTTCATTAGTATAACCATGGAGTATAAAATTCAATATAAATTCTCGCTATTGCATTGGACTCTATGATCGGCGGAAGTTATCGAGCATCCTTACACCTTCACCGGAAATAACGCCGTGCGTAGAGCCCATAGGCCTGTGTTACAGGTGTCGCTTCCGCGATGTCTTACCTGAAGATTCAACCAGATAAAATAGTCTGGAAACGACACCTCCGGCCATTTGGTTGGGTCATTGACCCAGTTTTTAATTAATTAAGGGCAATCATAACCTATTACAGTTAATTTTGCAATGTACCGTTGCAGGCAGGCATAAATGACTCGCAATATGACATTTTTGTCATTCAAATAGGCTACATAGATGGTCGCGCTGCTTTCCCCCACGCCGACCACGCCCCCCAACTATGACGCGTTGCCGACTGTATGTATGAGGAAGCCCACACAGTTTCTGAAGTGCAGTCAGAGGGGACATAATTTTAAAGTTTTCTTTTTCAGGTACGGTACTGTATGTTCATCGACTAATACTGGTTAATGGCGCTTTCTTAGACGAACTCAATCTGTACAGTGAACAGGTCTGATTTAAACAAATTTACCAACGGAAACGAACGTTTTAACATGCAGAGAGAGATGTGCATAAGCGTATGTGTGTGTGTGAGGACTACTATATATATATATATATATATATATATATATATATATATATATATATATGCAATAAAATAAACACTCTTGCCGTTACTGTTAGGGAGGGACTATTTTTTTATGGCGGAGGGATGGGGTTGACTTATTTTACTGTAAAAAGAGAACATAATACATATATTTTCGGTTTAAATATTTGTTTTATGTGGTAACCGTTTTATTAAAGCAATAAGGGACCGTGCTAAATATTTACAAGTCAATATTAACGTTAATTCTCGCTCTTCATCCGCGATTATTCACATTAACAGTCCGTATACCTTAATTATTGTTTACTGCTCCTACTAATACTACGAATTAATTATTATTAATAAGTAATAGTATTAACATTAAAAATATAAATCCGCAAGTGCTTAAACACATTCATCTATAAATAAATACCAATCTATGAATATGTATTAGAAACGTACGTTGAAGACACAGTTGTTGATTCTCACTTGTCTGTAAATTGTTCCATGTGTTTTTCAGCTCACCGGAGTGATAATCATGGCACATTCAACTGTAAGTGTCCAGTCAGCTACGGTTCTGGCCCCTGATAACTTCAAGCAAAACATGTGGAGCACAGGAGTGTGTGACTGCTGCGACGACATGGGCGTCTGTAAGTGTTTGGTTGAGAGAGAGAGAGAGAGGAGGGGGGGGGGGGGGGGTGGAGGAGGGGGGGGGGTGGTATTGGCTGTAGAGTTAAGCATTAGTGTGTGAGGAATGATGCAAATAAACATTTGTGTCACAGCCAACAACCAACATTTATTATGAACCGAAAGCATAACCAAATTGTTCCTGTGGCAGGTTGCTGTGGTTTTTGGTGCACATACTGCCTCATGTGTCAGACCAGTGAGAACTTTGGAG
Organism: Pimephales promelas; assembly: GCF_988280905.1. NCBI lineage: Eukaryota > Metazoa > Chordata > Actinopteri > Cypriniformes > Leuciscidae > Pimephales > Pimephales promelas. The sequence continues at coordinate 48,677,924 of NC_142769.1, read as the reverse complement.
AGTGTCTCTGTCTCCCCCTGCTGGAGATTTGCTTCGGAGGCATTTTGCATCCCATCACATTCGCCATGAGGAGCAGTATGAGAGAGAGATACAAGATCATGGTAATTACTATGTTGTAATACAATTATTACTGTTTAATATACATTTATTTTCTGGATCATTACTCCCATACGATCACATGATCCTTCAGAAATCATTCTAACATGATGATTTGCTAGTCAAGAAACATTTCTGATTATTATCAATGTTGAAAACGGTTGAGCTGCTTAAAGGTGCTCTATGCGTCTTTTAGCGGCGATGTTTCAGAATGCAACAAGAGCGCTCGTGTGCTTGTGCGTGCTCGATCTCAAGAGCGAGCATTCACTAGAGACTTCCAACGCAACGGCGAAAGCATCACACACAACATGCTGGAAACTAATGTAAACTCCCACTGCAGTTACAAAAATCGCCTACTTTTATCAGCTTGACGTTGAACTAATGCTCTGTGCTCATACCATGATCATAATGTTACAATAAAACGCATTTAGCCGACATGTGATGTTATATAGCATAAGCCATTTCACTAACTATTTGTGTATCTTTCACAATCAGCAATGTCAACATAGGTGAATGTATGATATGATAACGAAAACGGTTAATTGTTCACTAGACTAGTGAACAATTTCAGTGTAACAGTAAGATCGTATGAAGTAACATTACTGTACTGAACGTGTCTGGAAATGTGTATAAACAACATGATAGTAGTGAGTTAGTCGGTAGATCTAGTAAATAAAATAAGTTACATCCTAAAGCACCGACTTTTTGTTATTCCGGAACATTCTTTTGTATTAATTTCATGTTTCATATAGTTTACCTTGCTATTTCACTAGAGTTTAATATGTTGTACTAATATGTTGCCAATGTTGATCCGCGTTTTCGTCCGGAGTCGATCAGATTCACGATTCGGTGACACATTGACCATTGCCCGGAACACACCAAGCCGACGGTCGGCTATCTGGCAGATTTTTTGCGTTGGCCAACTAAGTTTCCTCGGTGTGATGCGCTAAGTTCCGTGCCGTTGGCGGAAAATAGTCCTCGTCGGCTTTGTTTCGCGCGATTCGACATGTTGAATCGGCGTCGGGCCGTTGGGGAAAGAGAGAACTCTGATTGGCTGTTCAGCTTAGTGAAAGAGTCAGTGCACGAGAATAAACGCAAAATCAAGCCAAGAAGTCAAAACGGTAAAGGCAGAACAGAAGGCTGTTCTTATGTTACGTCTTCTTACCTGAGTGTTCCTTGGTGAATATTTCAATATTAACATGAGTGGAGTGGAATAAAGAAAGCAGGATTGATATTCAAAAAGGTAAGCACGAGCTGCTTTGTTTACGTTATGTGTATCTGTAGCCGGCAGCGTCGGTTTTCCTTTTTGAATGACGAATATAGACTAATATATCTGCAGAAATAGACAGTTTGCTCATTACACGCAGACGCAGAACGCACATTCTAGCTGACCGTCGGCTGCAGTTCTCTCGGTGTGTTCAAGTGCAGCTTTTTACCTCGACAAGAGGGGACGAAAGGCGGCAACACAGTTGGCTTTCATCAGCGCTAGTTCGTTGGCGTCTGCTTGGTGTGTTCCGGGCTTATGACTGACAGACAAGGACGGTTCGACCTAAAAATATCAAAATAGAAAATACTGCGGAAACAGACACCTACATTTTGGATTAATTTCAAAGTGAACTATCCCTTTAAAACACCAGGTGTGTGTCTCACAGGAATGTGTCTCTCTCATCTACTTGTGATCCGATCGACCCAAACCCATCTTAATACCAGGAGTAAACAAGGCCTCAGTTGCTCGTCTTATTGGATTTATTGTGTTTTCTCTCATGAAGGGTTCGATGCAGGACGACTGCTGCGCGGTGACCTGGTGCCCGGTGTGTGTCTGGTGTCAGATGGCCAGAGAGCTGAAGGCTCGTCGCCAGAATCTGGTGGTCATCAACTCCACCGTACACACGATCCACCAGCAGCCTCAAGCCTTCAACCAGCAGCCACAAGCCTTCAACCAGCCGACTCAAGCTGTCAATATGGGCTACCAGTCTCCTGGATACCAGTGACCTTTAACCTCTAACCTCGAGCTCCCCGGATAGCCACACCTGCTGTTCTGTAGAAGTTACGTAGTTGTCAGGAAATCTGTTAAGTTATTTCTATATTCATACCTGTAGCCTACTTGTTTATCGAGGCCAATATTTTTTTCTAAACAAATAACTTTTTATTTTTTTATTTTCTCTATGGACAAATTGCCAAATGTAGATTTATATATATATACATATATATTAAACTGATTAAAACTGTTTTGTTTCTTGTATGTGCATTTATTTTCATAAATATCACTCTTAATATAACACGATAAACAGACGTGTGTGTGTGTGTTAGATCCAGCTTAGCTTGACAAACTCACAACAATCGCTATGTTGTGCATCTTTTCTTTGTTTTTCCTTCCAGTCTGTGATTGGCCCGTTGTGGCTCAACACAACAGAGCTCGTGTTTAATGAGACGCTGAGTTACCACAGGGAATCTGGAAGGGCCGACTGATATACAGAAACACAAATGATTTGTAGCCAACACAAAGTATGAAACTGCAGCAACTAGCAAATCCCTGTGACCACACACACACACACACACTCCCTCTTATTTCCAGAGAAACTAAAAACAGAAATATGATCCTTCGCATGTGGCTTTTATCTCGCTATTATCACTGTGCACTCATACGGCAAGCCAGATTTTGAAAAAGAAAAAAAAAAAACAGGAAAAATTTTCAATTTAAATGAAAGTTTATTAGTCATACATAGAAGTTTTGGAACAACATGAAGGCGAGTGAATTGTAAAATAATTTACATTTTTGGGTGAACTGCCCCTTTAAGGAAATATTTCATATTGTCACACATCATTATAATTCATATGAAATAACCATAGCATCAAAAATAGCTGTTCTACTTAACTTTAAAAAAAAAATAATGATAATAAAAGTAAAACAAAACACACTTTTTTCTGTAGGTTGACCTGACAAGGATTTTGAGGTTGAGATTTTAAATTATGTAATTCTATTCAAAGTTAACCTTATGTATTTCACAGGAATTATGTTCCACAGATCCCTCCTAATCCATAGTTAGTATTTTATTATTTTACGCATTTATGATCAGCTGATGCAATTTCCTACATTGTAATCGTAAGAATGTAAAATAAAAAAGTTAGTGGGTGATGATAGGTGAGGTCAACACAAGGCTTATTTCTCGTCTCTCCATTCTATATTGTAATGTCCCGAGACTCAGGATCACTCTTTTACCCTTGCATCTTCATGGAAACATTAGTTGTTTAGGTTAGGTTTTTTGCCTGTGTTAATGACAACTGCATACATTTTGAGACAAATGTATATTTTTATTGGAATTTTACTATTTTACCCCTTTTCCTTTAATAAATAGTTCCACTCAAGACCTTAAGGACAAAAATGTGCCTGTTAAAACTGCAATTTTTAGTCCCGGGGCTATTTAATAACATAACACAGGCTTTCATTCATGGCAAGGATGGCAAGGCTTCAAAATGTACATTTTTACACCAGATGGTGGCATTTTCTCAGGTTTGGCCTAATAGGCGAATACTCACTTTATTCCTGTTTTCTGCTTATTAAGCATATTATAATTGGATAAATTATTATACTGGTATCTAATGGGGCAAATTCTCTGGAGACATCAAGCTCAAATGTGGAACACAACCTGTTTAGATTTATGGCTTTGATTTTCTAGCAGTTTTAAGTTCAACATGTTATATATATATATATATATATATATATATATATATATATATATATATATATATATATATATATATTATATATATATATATAAATAATGTACAAAAATAAAATATTTTCACTTTTTTTTCTTCGGCTGAGAGTCTTTAAAATGAGATCATTTTTTTTTTATGACAGTTTTTTTTGTTCCATTTTTTGACCTTATCCACTTTATTCTGGAAGCTTGTTTCCACCACAGAATGAAAAATAAAAAAAGCTTTTTAATTGAGGCTTTTTATCTCACAGTTCTGACTCTTTTTTTTCTTCTCAAAATTGCTATATATAAAGTCAGAATTGTGTGATATAAAATCGCAATTGGGTTTTATAACATAAGAATTGCGAGATATAAAGTCAGAATTAATTGAAATAAAGTCGCAATTGCAGGTTATAAAGTCAGAATTGCGTGAAATAAAGTCGCAATTGCGTGTTATAAAGTCAAAATTGTAAGATGACGTCAGAATTGATTGATATAGTCAGAATTGCATGTTATAAAGTCAGAATTGCGAGATGAAGTCAGAACTGCTTGATATAAAGTCAGAATTGCGTGATATTATAAAGACAGAATTACAGTAATTGATATAAAGTCACAATTGCGTGTTATAAAGTCAGAAATGCATGATAAAGTTGAAATTGAGTGTTGTAAAGTCAGAATTGTGAGATAAACTATTCTGAGGGGGAAAAAGTATTTTTTTTTCCTTAGAATTCACCTTTGGCTAAGCCCCGCCTCCCTTAGTTACTGTTGCTACTTCCGTCAAACTTCATCTGGGTTCTGGTTTGGTATCAACATGGCTCATGCTGTGACAGCTCTTCCTGCTGAAATGTTATCACACTTTTATAAAGCAGCAAAAAGGTGTCTGATAGAAGTAACTGTTAGGCAAAAGTGGCTGCAATATGCGTTCGAAGGCTATATTCAAGACATAGGCAACAGATGAAACGCAAGAAACAACAAGCAAGGCATCCAAATAACGGTCAGTCAAAAAATGAACCACCGCATATCCTACTAATCAAGACGGAGGCTGGGACTAACAATATCAGGGAGCAACGCTGTTCATGCAAAGCTGGGTAGGTCTCTATACACTTCTATAATCGTTATTACAAAGCAAACGGACTACACAATTTATTAGCAGCGCGTGCTAGCGTATCAACAACCGGTATGAGAACTGAAATCATAACCTAAAACATTATAAAACGTTTTAGGTTACGTTTTAGAAACATCAAACGGACTACACAATTTATTAGCAGCGCGTGCTAGCGTATCAACAACCGGTATGAGAACTGAAATCATAACCTAAAACATTATAAAACGGTCTAACTGGCATAACTTTACAGCAAGTTTAGAAGCAAAAAAGATGTGCTTGTTGATCTTTGAGGGGTTGACTGAGGACGTCCATACAGTTTAAAGTCCCCGTGAAATCAAAATTGAACCTATTTACTTTGTTAGCGCATATTACTAGTCTTGTGGTGAACAATTAATCCGTGCAAGTGAATATATATTAAAAAAATGTTTTACCTTAGTAATCTTTAATCAAAATCTGAAAAGTTACTTCCGGTCTGGGACGGTTTCTTTTTCTAATGACGTAGGTTTCACAGTTTGGGTGGGGAAACGCTTAACCACTCCCCTCAAACCGTTAGTTTGCTATGAGCGAGAGATGGAGAGGAGGAGCGCTAGAGTCAAACCCTGCCCTCTGTTCAATATTCCGTTTCACTTGGAAATACGTCACAGCACTGGAGAAAAATCGTTTGCAACTTCCGGTTCACGGGGACTTTAATCCAAAGATGACGTGCACTTGTCAGGATTTTACTTCAGTTTTGGGAAGGGAAAAAACGGACACCCCCTCCAACCTCTCTGGGAAACGCGTTATAAATGCCCCAGGCACAACGTTTAATCATATTTTTGATAAAACTACGACGGTAATAGCCTGCCGAGACCAAAAATATGAGACGCCTGTGTTGAAAGTCTATGGGCTCTATGCACGGCGGTATTTCCGGTGAATAAGGATGCTCGATAACTTCCGCCGATCATAGAGTCCAATGCAATAACGAGAATTTATATTGAATTTTATACTCCATGGTTATACTTATACTAAAGAAACGTTAGTCACGAAAACAGACACCCCACGTTGTGTTTGTGCTTCTTTTTAAAAATTATATTAAATAATCATAAATATATATAAAATTACATCTAAACGTAAGAAAGTTTTGTTTCAAAGACGGGAGGACAGTAAATTTTGAAGACTCTGCCATAATGCCGTTTTCTTTGGTTTTCCTCCACTTTAATCTCCCCAACCGGAAACTGATCCTTGCGTCAAATGCGGAACTTAAGTGTGCATACATATAGCCCATGGAGCGCTGTGAAAAAGTGTCGGACCTCTGTGGGAGCTCGTTCTTGTTTGCGCTGTGATTGGTCAATCTACATTCTAGGGCGTGGCTTAGCCAAAGGCGAATTGTCCTGAATTGCGAGTTAGTATCTCAAAATTGCGACGTTATATCTCGCAATTGTGACTTTATTTATCACAATTGCGACTTTATTTATCACAATTGCGACTTTATTTCTCAAAATTCCGACTTTATATCTCCCAATTGTGTCTTCATATCTCAGAATTGTGACGTTATATCTCGCAATTGTGACTTTATTTCTCAAAATTGTAACTTTATATCTCGCAATTGCGACTTTATTTCTCATAATTGTGAGGTTATATCTCGCAATTGTGACTTTATTTCACAAAATTGCAACTTTATATCTCGCAATTGCGACTTTATTTCTCAGAATTGCGACTTTATATCTTGCAATTGTGACTTTATTTCTCAGAATTGCGACTTAATATCTCACAATTGCGACTATTTCTCACAATTCTGACTTCATACCTCGCAATTGTGAGATAAAAAGTCACTATTATTATTATTTTTTTATTCAGTGGCGGAAACAAGCTTTATACTTTATCCACTGCCGTGACACTCAGAGCTTTTTCTGTTTCCGTCGTCTTTTCGGCAGCGCTTCTACCTTGATGTCACTCGCTGGATTCACCACGCAGCTCTTTCTGTAATAGTGATCCAGGAGTCTGTTCCAAAGTTTACAGCATCTCAACAGCTCACTGTTACCTAAGAGATAACAGAAATGGGGATATTACATGAGAAATTTCCTATTTTAATATATTTAAAAATGTAATTTATTCCTTTGATCAAATCTATATTTTTAGCATCATTGCTCCAGTCTTCAGTGTCACATGATCCTTCAAAAAACATGATAATATGAGGATTTGACGCTCAAGAAACATTTATAATTATCATCAATGTTGAAAACATAAAATGTTATTTACATTTTTATTTCAGGATTCTTTGATGAATAGAAAGTTCAAGAGAACAGCATTTATCTGTTAAATTGAATCTATTGTAACATTATAAATCACTTTACTGTAACGTTTGATCAATTTAATTCATCCTTGATGAATAAAAGTATTGATTTCTTTTATTTCTTTCACTATAAAAAATAAATAAATAAAACCTTCCTGACCCCAAACTTTTGAACAGTAGTGTTTAGTGTCACAAAATCTGTAAATTTCAGGTAAATAACTGTTTTCAACATTGATAATAATAATAAATGTTTCTTTATCATCAAATCACCATATTATCATGATTTCTAAAGGATCATGTGACACTGAAGACTGGAGTAATGATGCTGAAAATACAGCTTTGATCACAGGAATAAATTACACTTTACTACACATTCACATAGAAAACTGCTGTTTTAACTTGTAATAATATTTCCAAATATTACTGTTTTTGTTTGTATTTTTAATCAAATAATTGCAGCCTTGGTGTGCAGAAGGGACTCCTTATAAAAGCATTAAAAATCTTACTGATCCAAAACCTTTAACTGGTGGTGTACATGCAACTCAGCCAAACCCTAATCCTACACTAACCCTACACTAAGTTCATACTGTTAATTAATATTACTCTGTTACACATTAAAATAAGGTGTAAACAACATTTTTATTTTAATAAAATTTGTCATCACATATGCATTCTTCACTGCTTACCCAGAATGCACAGTCCATCCTGTGCACGAGTTATGGCAACATTGACCTGATTTGGATCAGTGATGAATCCGAGTCTTTTCCCAAGCCAGGCATTACTTGGGCTGTGGCTTTTTATGTCAGACACAGAGCAGGATCGAACAGTGGAGAGGATCACATACGGCCACTCGCTTCCTTCACACACACACACACACACACACAGCAGTTTACACTTAAAGGGATAGTTCACCCAAAAATGAAAATGATGTCACTAATGACTCTCCCTCATGTCGTCCCAAACCCGTCAGACCTCCGTTCATCTTCAAGACACAGTTTAAGATATTTTAGATTTAGTCCGAGAGCTTTCTGTCCCTCTATTGAACATGTGTGTACGGTATACTGTCCTTGTCCAGAAAGGAAATAAAGACATCATCAAAGTAATCCATGTGACATCAGTGGGTTAGTTAGAGTGTTTTGAAGCATCGGAAATACATTTTGGTCCAAAAATAACAAAAGCTCCGACTTTATTCAGCATTGTGTTGTCGTCCGGTTCTGTTGTGGATCCGCGTTCAGTGACTTGCATTTTTTGCCCAGTCATATTTATATGAACCCGAATACACGTCAGCAGCGTCACTGAACGCAAATCCATCCCGAAGATGAACGGAGGTCTTACTATCATTTTCCTTTTGGGGTAGTGTTTAGTTTGTTTGTTTTTATGATACTTGTTAAACTCAGAAACAAAAGAGGAAAGGCAGCGTCACTGAATGCAAATCCACAACAGAACCGGAAGACAACACAATGCTGAATAAAGTCGTAGTTTTTTGTTATTTTTGGACCAAAATCTATTTCCGATGCTTCAAAACACTCTAACTAACCCACTGATGTCACATGGACTACTTTGATGATGTCTTTATTTCCTTTCTGGACAAGGACAGTACACCGTACATACAGTTTCAATAGAGGGACAGAAAGCTCTCAGACAGAAATCTAAAATATCTAAAACTGTGTCCCGAAAATGAATGGAGGTCTTACTATCATTTTCCTTTTGGGGTAGTGTTCAGTTTGTGTGTTTTTTTTTTTGATACTTGTTAAACTCAAACAAAAGAGGAAAGTCAGCAACTCTTGAATGTCCCACATTATCCCCACAAAAGCTGAATAATAATAATAACTTTATTTTATATAGTGCCTTTGAAGCGAGCTTTACCAAAGGAGCTTACACAGAGAAAAACAAAAATAATAAAAACAAAACAAAAATAAACAATAAGATAATAAAATCAAAGCTACTGTATCGATGAAAAATATTTTAAATTCAATTAAGAATTGAATTTAAAACTCTAGATTGATGCAAATCAGAATAACACACCTTGGCTCTTCATAATTGTGCAAACGGTGACATTTGTAATATTTCTCTCCTCCATTGTCTTTTTGATCTCTGACATCTGTGCATTGTAAGGGGTCAGAATTGCAATATTCTGAGGCGGCACGTGTGCTTTGATCAACAGATCTGCCACATTAACCTGGAAAACACAAACATTTTTGTGGTGATTAATGACTTTCAACCAGCATTACAAAAAATGTTTCTGGAACAAACTTAGGATCAATATCAACTTGCTTTCTTCGTGATTCATTAATCAACACATGAGGAGGAGCTCAAAGGAGTAGTTCGCTTTTTAAAAAAAAACTTTTGCTGATAATTTACTCACCCCCATGTCATCTAAGATGTCAATGTATTTCTTTCTTCAGTCGAAAAGAAATTAAGGTGTTTGAAAACATTCCAGGATTTTCTCCATATAATGGACTTCAATGGGGTCCAAACGGTTCAAGGTCCAAATGACAGTTTCAGTGCAAACTGTTCAAAGGGCTTTAAACAATTTCAAACAATGAATAAGGGTCTTATCAAGCGAAACGATCGCTCTTTTAAAAAAATAAGTTTTATTATAAGCACAAATGCTCGTTTCGCTTGATAAGGCCCTTATTCATCGTCTGGTGTCGTTTAAAGCCCTTGGAACAGTTTGCACTGAAACTGTCTTTCGGACCTTGAACCGTTTGGTTCCCATTGAAGTCCATTATATGGAGAAAATCCTGGAATGTTTTCATCCAGACTGAAGAAATAAAGACATGGACATCTTGGATGACATGGGGTGAGTAAATTATCAGCAAAAGTTTTTTTTAAAGTGAACTACTCCTTTAATAAAATTCCTATTGGAGAATTCTTGTGGTTTTTCCAAGAGGCAACATTCTAATCTGAAACATGAAGCCTACCCGGAAGTGCGATAAACTGCAATACATCTCAAATCCGCTAGAGGCCGGTCCCAAAAGGGAGCAAATATCCATAGACGTCATGTTATAATGTCCGTTTTCACAGCATAAATTCATATGTTTACAGTTTGGTCCCATGGACTTTTATTATAATCTTCAATATGTTCTGCGTGCCTGACAACTGTGAGGGGGGTGAATTTTTTTCTAACTCGTTAGTTTAGATCATATTTAGATATAAAACGTATGACAAATAAGGGCGGTTAACTTTGATTGACAGCTGATAACGGGCTGCGCCGAGTGAATTTGACGTCTCGGCCATGATCTGACACGACACATCATACCACCTCTGTATCCTTTCTGAAACTTTTGTATTTTCCAAGATTTTCCAGTATAGCGCCCCCCATACCCCCCATAAACAGCTTCAAACCCGTTCTTCAGAAAGCCTATGGGTGACGTCACAGACGCTTTGTCCATATTTTTACAGTCTATGAGTTTTTCGTGTGGGCTCGTGAACTGAAGGCGGTGTTGGACTTACAGCCTGTTCGGCCTCCTCAGTGTTGGCCATTGAGTTCTCGTTGCCCTTTTCTGTAGACACCACTAAACTGACTTCCTCTCCTTGGACGTGGCCAAACAAGATGGGCGTCGGCAATCCTCTCTTGTTAAGAAGGATGGGGGGTCCTCGTTCAGCTCCTGTTTTCAGTTTGCCCTCGTAAAACTCTTCTGAAGGAAACCTGCAAATTTCTTCATGCTAACATACATGTGCATTTGTTAAACATCAAAGCAAAATGAAAACGAGTGTTCAGATTCTGTTGATTGTTTCCTACCATTCTGTACTGAGTGTCCAACATTATGGCCAGATCCATGTAGCGTTCAAACAGAGACTGCCTCATGCCCATCTTGTTCACTAGGGCACACTGCACTATGGGCCGGATCTGTTTGTGGTCACCCAGCAAAACAATCTGTGAAGGAAACCAGAGATTTTCATTCGATGTGAAGATGCATATGATTGTCTTCCACTCCTAATGTGGCTATATAGTATACACTGAGAATTACTAAAAATGCATAGTATATATAATAGGGGTGGTAATGATTCCCATCACAATATTATGCGATATTGTTGCGATACTAAAAATGTACTGTTGTTTAAAATGCTAAATTTGATATTATTGTGGGTGTAAATGAATAAGCTTGATGCTGGAAATCAATGCACAGGACAATAGTGACACCAGAACAAAAATATTCATGATTCAGAAGCTGAAAATACAGAATTATTTTAAATGAATATGCTTGCACTCTTTCACTGACTAGCATTTTCAGGACCCACAAATATACATTATATTTAACATTATATATAGAAGTTGAATGTAGTACTGACACTAAAACTCTGTAAACTTAATTTTTTTCTCACACAGTAATTTTTATTTTGGGTGAACTATACACCATACATATTGCCACACTATCCACGAAACATTTTTGTATTATACGATATATTGTGACATTAAATTGTTACACCCCTAGTATATATTGAGCACTGCCAATTAAAACATTGTGTAAAAAATCATTATGTATGGATAAATATTACAATTTGTAGTATTCTGCATTGTTGTCAGTTCTTTCATTTCTTTCATACTTAAGACTATATACAGTGAAATTCATTTATAAATATTTTTTTAAATATAATTAATAGAGTAAAAAAGCAGGAACGAACTATGTACAGTATCCTATATTGTATTGTAATAACTGGTAGCTATCCAAATAAAACGTGAGTCTAACCGGAGCTAAATTAGGCTAATAACACTTTTCCTAAGCTAAATCCTAAAATGAGATAAGAACACTCATGTCTCATACACCGCACGACCCAGAGTGTTTACACATCAACCAACAGGAGGCAGTAACACCGTTTTTCCACTTTTAATGCAGAACAAAGAAAGAACTACTCAGGCAGGGCCCTATTGCCTTACACATCTCTCTCAACAACGGTGAGGGACACATTTTTACATTAGGCAGTAAATGAACCAAGAACATCTGATCAACTTGAACATTACACACATAACTTTACTATAACAACAACTTAAAGATCTTGCTGTAATAACACATAAATCAACTCTCAATAAACAATTACCCATAATGCACCCAGCTGCTAGCGCTGACTGCCAGGTCATTACAATAACCCCCACCCAAGAGGGTTAGTGTCCCCACAACCCTAATCTCCCACAACAAAATCTAACAAATGTCCCGGCCGGCGTCGAACACGCTTCAACCTCCCCTGTGAAACGCCAGGCTCAGCCTTGAGTCCATCATTGTCCGTTTCGGCGCTGGGAGGGGATTTTGGGGAGCGACTGTGGCCTTCATCAATCTTTTGCTCTGGGGCCAGAGGGTGGTATGGAGCCAATCGGTCCTTATGAAGTACCACCCGTCTACCCCGTCCAGGCATTCGGACCCGGAAGACTACCTCGGAAATTTTGTCCAAAACCTCCCCAGGTCCCTGCCAATGATGAGTCAGTTTGGGTGACAACCCCCGCTTCCTCTGGGGGCAGAACACCCACACTTTGTCCCCGGGCCCAATCGTAGGCCCGTGGGCCCGGGCATCGTATGCCCGTTTCTGGCGGGCTCCAGCGTCCCTCAGAGCCTCCCTGGCCATTTGATGGACCGTGCTCAGACGTTCCTTCAATTTCCTGAAGTAATCCAATTCTGGCCCGCCAGTAATCTCTGGCTCGGGGGGTGACCCGAACACCAAGTCCACTGGCGTGCGGAGCTCCCTCCCAAACATCAGTGCCGCCGGTGTGCACTGACTCGACTCCTGCACAGCTGTCCTATATGCCCACAGTACCAGAGGCAGATGCTGATCCCAGTCTCTCTGGTGCTGACTGGTCAAGATGGCAAGTTGGGTGGCCAGGGTGCGGTTAAACCGCTCAACAAGTCCATCGCTTTGCGGGTGGAGGGGAGTGGTTCTTGTCTTCTTCACCCCCAATCGCTGGCACACCTCACTGAACAACCGGCTCTCAAAGTTACGCCCCTGGTCACTGTGAAGTTCATCCGGCACCCCAAACCGGGCAAACATCTCGTCCACTAGTCGCTGCGCCGTAGTGGAAGCACTCTGATCTGGCACTGCATATGCCTCTGGCAGTTTCGTAAAATAGTCCATAGCGACCAGGACAAAACGGTTACCAGCATCTGTGATGGGAAATGGACCCAAGATGTCCACACCAATCCTCTCCATAGGTGCCCCGACTAGGTACTGTTGTAATGGCGCATGAGAGCGTTGACTGGGTCCCTTCTGTGCCGTGCAAATATCGCAGCAATGAACATACATCTCTGTATCCTGCCGACATCCCGGCCAGTAGAAACGCTGCCGCAGCCGCCGTACTGTCTTGGAGTTTCCGAAATGGCCGGCTCCCGCTGCCCCATGAACCCAACGGAGGACCTCCGGCCGCAGAGCGTGGGGAACCAGGAGTTGCAACCGGTCGATCCCCCCACCCGGCGCCTGCCACCGCCTATAGATCACGCCATCGTGGAGCTCCAGGCTGCCCCACTGAGAATGAAGCGTCTTGATCTCGGGCCCCTGGGAGGACACAGCTGGCCAGTCTGGACATGTTTGGGCCTCTAACCAACCCCTGACCTTCATCAGTACCTGATCATTCGCCTGTTGTTGCCTCAGCTGCTCGGTGGTGAACGGCTCCCCATCTCCACGGGTGTCACCCGGCCTTACTGCTGCTGACGATGGCTCCAGACATCGTTCTTCCTGGCGACTGCAGTATCGACATTCGTCAGCAAAGCATGGACGTCTGGAGAGGGCGTCAGCGTTAGCATGCTGCCGCCCCGGTCGGTGTTGAACCTCAAAGTCGTAGTCTTGAAGAATCTCGAGCCACCTTGCCACCTGACCCTCCGGCTGGCGGAAATTTAGCATCCAAGTGAGGCTAGCGTGGTCTGTCCTCAGTGTGAACCTGGTGCCCAGGAGGTAGGGCCTGAAGTGGCGGACGGCCAGGACCACCGCTAGCAACTCCCGTCGGGTGACGCAATAATTTCTTTCTGGCCGACTGAGGCTGCAACTATAGTAAGCAACCACTCGCTCTCCATTCTCCCCCCTCTGGGATAGTACGGCTCCGACCCCCACGTTACTGGCATCAGTGTCCACAGGGAACGGTTGGTTAGGATCAGGGTAGGCTAGGACAGGAGCGTCGATGAGAGCCGCTTTTAACTGTCGAAAGGCCACAGCACAATCCTCAGACCACCCAAAACGCCGGCCCTTGTTTGTCAGCTGATGTAAGGGGCTGGCAATGGTAGCAAAGTCTCTGACGAACCTCCTGTAATAGGAAGCCAGGCCCAGAAAGCTCCGCAGCTCAGTGATGTTGGTTGGTGGGTGCCAGTCCCTCACCGCGGCCACCTTTGTTGGGTCGGTAGCCACCCCGCTCTCACTGACCACGTGTCCCAGGAATTGCGTCTGGCGGGTGAGCAAGTTGCACTTGGCTGGGTTCAACCGCAAACCAGCACTACGGATGGCTGTCAGGACCTCCCGTAAGTTGTGGACAGCCTGGTCAAAGTCTCTGGCATGGACCAACAGATCGTCCAAGTAAACCACACAGCGGGTGCGGGGAATGTCTTTAAGGACCCGCTCCATCAGCCTTTCAAAGGTGGCTGGGGCATTACACAGTCCAAAGGGCATCACTTTAAACTGCCACAGTCCTTGCCCTATCGTAAATGCAGTTTTGGGCCGGGCTTCTGCCGCCAGCTCAACTTGCCAATACCCACTGCGCAAGTCCAAAGAGCTAAACCAACAGGATCCAGCTACATAATCCAATGCATCATCAATGCGCGGCAGTGGGTATGAGTCCTTGCGGGTGACCGCATTTAGTCGCCGAAAGTCCACACAAGGGCGCCACGCCCCAGTTTTCTTCCGCACCATGACCATAGGTGCAGCCCAGGGACTGTCTGAGGGCTCAATAATGCCGTTAGCTGCCATTTCTCGGATCATTTCTTCAGCAGCCTGGCGCTTGGCGAGAGGCAGTCTATGGGGGTGCAAGCGAATGGGAGCAGCAGGGCCAGTGTCAATGTGATGCTGCACCAGAGCTGTTCTGGTACAGTCCTCCTCACGGGCTGCAAAAATGTCCATAAACTCTCCCAACAGGCGTTGCAACTGCTCCTGCTGCGGTGTGCTCAGATGCTCACTGCTTCGCCGCCCCAACTCCTCAACAGCAACAACAGTTTCAGGTGATGGGGGGGCGGATTGAGCGTGCGGTGTTAGTGGTGGAGATGTATTGGTCTGGGCTCCAATACCCCCCCTGGTTTCCCCCCTGAGTCTCTGCAGCTCTTGTGTGGCGTTTGGGAGTCGGAGCTTTTCCATGATGGCTCCGGCCCAATCGGAGCGGCACAGTCTCATTATCTAGGCTTAGGGCCCCCGGCACGTCAACACGTGCTCCCCAGTGGGATAACAAGTCCAAGCCAATAATGCACTCATCTCTGATATCAGCGAGCCAGAACTCATGGTTCGTCTGGCTCATCCCCACCACCACCGACAACAGCTTCTTTCCAGGCATTACTGTCCTTTCACCTGTGACGGTGAGCAGTTCGGTACTGGTGGGGGTCCAGTCCTCCGGAAGAGGACCGGCCGTTCCAGACAACAGTCCTTTGCGCAGCAAGCAAATGGTGGACCCCGTATCCACCAGGGCGCTGCAGGGCTGCCCGTCAACAACACAGTCCAGGTACAGTCCTCTCGCAGACCCGCAGCGTCCCACAGTAGGGCAGTCATTGTGGAGGGGTACTGAAGAACGGGGTGAGGGTCCCCTCACTGCCTCACTCCGAGGTCGTTTCCCGGGGGTGACATTGCCCGGGGCCGGGGGCTCGGAGCAGGGCAGTCCCTGGCGAAATGCCCCGGTTCTCCACAGCGGTAGCAGTGGTCTAGCCTCGTCCTCCGTCGTGGGGTCTCCGCTGATTGAACTCGGCTGACCTCCTCCTCGGATCGGGCCACGTCCACCTCCCGTTCGACGGCTCTCGTCAGATGATGCTGGAGTGAAGATCGACCTGTCGCCAGCCGAGTCTGTAGCACCTCCTCAGCTCTCTCAGCCTCTCTCAGCGCCTCACTGAGATTTCGGGGTGACAGTAGGCGGACATGTTGGCGGAGCCGCTCGGGTGTAAGACCCCGCAGGAAAGCGTGGAGGCTCAGCTCTTCCCTCGCTGCGGCCTGGAAGGTAGGGTAGCCCTTTCGGGTGTAAACCCGGATGTCAGCTGCGAAAGCGCCCACACTCTCTCCTTCACATCGACGTCGGTTAGCTAGTTCCTCCCTGCTCTGTTCAGCGGAGGTTCTCTGCCCAAAGCGGCGGTTGAGAGCAGCAGTGAGGGCCTGGAGATCACGCCGCTCCTCAGGAGACAGATCGATAAGGACCTGGAGTGCGGGACCCTCCAAGGCGAGGGCCAAATGAATCACCGTCTCCTCACAGCTCCATCCATCGTGGAGGGCGGCCAGGTCGACTTGTGCCAGGTAGGGTTCCAGGGGTGTCAACCCGCTATATCGTGGTAGCTTAGCGGGCGAACGTGTGAGGGCGCCGGGCTGGCCACTAATTTGGAGTGTCGGTGAGACGACTGGAAGTTCGTTCTGTCGGGGACCAGGAGAGTGGTACATGGTTCGGTGAATGCTGGCGCCGTCAGGCTGGTGCGGAGCCCTGCTCCTCCTCGGCGTCTTGCTCGTCAGACGCTCTAGCATGATGCTGTTCTCATGGATGGCACGCTCTAATTCGCCTAGGCTTTGCTCCATAATGCCGTCTTTTAAACGACTTTTAAAATCCCACTTCTGACACCACTGTAATAACTGGTAGCTATCCAAATAAAACGTGAGTCTAACCGGAGCTAAATTAGGCTAATAACACTTTTCCTAAGCTAAATCCTAAAATGAGATAAGAACACTCATGTCCCATACACCGCACGACCCAGAGTGTTTACACATCAACCAACAGGAGGCAGTAACACCGTTTTTCCACTTTTAATGCAGAACAAAGAAAGAACTACTCAGGCAGGGCCCTATTGCCTTACACATCTCTCTCAACAACGGTGAGGGACACATTTTTACATTAGGCAGTAAATGAACCAAGAACATCTGATCAACTTGAACATTACACACATAACTTTACTATAACAACAACTTAAAGATCTTGCTGTAATAACACATAAATCAACTCTCAATAAACAATTACCCATAATGCACCCAGCTGCTAGCGCTGACTGCCAGGTCATTACAGTATATTAACACCCAGTAATGTAAGTTAAATCGCAGCAGCAGCTTCAGGTTGGTAGTCCTAGGCATTGTTGTGTATCTGTATTTCCGGGGTTCTTCCCACCGGAGCTTCGCTTTCGATTTCAAAATGGCGGCTGCGTGAAATCAGCGTATATGGGGGCGATTTTGGACAGAATTGGAGACAACATGCTGCAAACCCCAATTCTTCTCCACCTGCCAGAATCTGTTGTGTCTTTTGTTTTGTTTTAAACAGAAACCGATGATGATGATGTCATCCCCAAGCTCACCTGCTGTGGATTGTAGGAAACTAAAGGGATGAAGGCCTCTGGCTCTGTCGCCATGGCACATTCATCAATGAGTATCTGCCGGAAATCCATGACCTCCCGGATCTCGGGTTTCAGTGCTGAAGCACAGGTGCACAGAACTATATCACACTCCCTGATCTCGTGCTGATGAGCTTCCTTCAAAACGGCCTTGTACCTGCAAATACGCATTTTTGTTAGCATATTTGTGTACAACAACACATACACAAACGGATTTGTATGCTCCATCGAAATTCACAGGATTTTTTTTATTAATTTACCAAAGTTTCTTAATTCCCCTACACAACACATTTTCCCTTATTAGACACATCTGATTCTATTTTATTATCTTCATGCTTCCAGGATTGAGAAACACTAGACTATTGTTGACATACACTTGCCATTCAAACCTGCACCAAAAAGTTAAGAAAGAAGAAAACCTTTACTTAAGATGAAAGTTTATCGTCGTTGAGATGCTAGAAAGCATGTCTAGAAATGGAAGCTTCAGGAAAGATAAACAGCACAAAACACAACAACACATATAACATAGTCGAATGTTAAATTGTGTTCTAAACATATTTTATTTTGTATGTCTGGGGGACTGTATTTTCTAGTGACTTTATATCTTTTCCCACTGAATATTGTGCCTGACACAGCTTTTCATCTCATATTATCTTACCTCTGTTTCACATTGGAGTAATCATGACTTGCCATCCTACAGATTAATTAATTAATTAATATTACTAGATTTTTATTTCACTGGAGTATTTTTTTAAATGGCCTCATGGTGGCAGTAAATACAAGAACAGTGTACTACACCTACACCCACTGAAAACACACTCTCTACCAACATCACAGGCATTTATATAAACTTTAGTCTTACTCACTCATCTATTCCATCTTCTGTTTTGCTCTTTCGCAAGGTTTCTACTTTTTCTGAAAAGGGATTTTCAGATTTACGGACCAGGTCCATCAGATTAATATCCCTGCAAAAGAATTAGAAGTTTAATGGGTTTAGTCACACACCACTTGTTTTAAAGTGCCCCACCTACACATCATGTGACATGGTAATGTAACAACACTATATTACACTACTATTTTCTTTGTCTGCAAACTTCCAGTCAGGATTTAGACCATATTTATCATCTGATCTTGATTGTACCTCCATATTAGTGTTACTTGATCTTAGCGCAGCATTTGATATTAATCAACCACAACATTCTTTTAAATAGACTCAAAATTACATTGGCATTAGTGTAGCATTGGCATGGTTCAAATTGTACATATCTGAACGTTACCAATTTGTAGTAGTAAATTGATCACAAGTTCAGTATGGAGTACCTCAAGGCTCAGTACTAGGACCTCTGCGTTTCACCCTGTACATGCTTGCATTGTTTTGTTTTTTCACTCCCAACTTTTATGTTTCCTTTACAGGAAGATCTTACTTGAGCTTCTCGTTCGGTTTTTCATCACGGAGGGATCTGCGGCAAAGCTTCAGGTCACTGCCCTGATATGGATATACACGCATTTCCATCTGATCACAGTAGATTCTCAGAGGCTTTAGGACTCCCCTGAGTTTCAGCAACTGCTCTGAGACACAAGATCAATGGGTAATGTGAGTACACACCGTTTAACAAGTAAAATAAAGTCTGAAACATACTCTACGCATGCAAGTGAATGCCAATGCTTCACACAAGTTTGATTTGATTCGCCATCGCATACTGAAAAGAGTCAGAATCCAATTCATAAAAGCAAACCGTCTCTTTTCATACTCAGTTTTCTCTTTTTGTAAGTACAGCACACATTCAACAATTGTCCACATGTTTATAGCTAGCAACCTGAATGATCATTCCCAAACATTTGCACACTGTATGTTTTTCTGGCTCCCTTATAAAAACTCTAGAGCTTGATTTGTATTTGTAATTAGACTAGGGTCTACTATCTATATATAAAAAGACCAGAATACACGATTCACCTGCAACAATATCCACAGACTTGTTCGAAGGTCCACAGTACAGGATAGCAGGCTTTTTGGGGGGTTTCTTATCAGGGGTTGATTTGGAGGATTCAGAAGTGGGCAGAAAGTTTTTGTTCTTCATGAAATACTGGTAAACAATGTGAATACCAACCACTGTTTTCCCTGTACCTGTGGATGAAAACATGACACTGATTCAGCATTTTCCAAAAAAGGAAAGAGTTGTATATGACTATGCTGCCATGACTTTGGATTTATTGATTCATTCATTCATGTCCATATAAAAACACTTAGAGAAATACAATTGCCAATCCTCAAATATGAGCAATAATGTTAGTGTAAACACAACTCACATCACTCAGGAACAAATTGAGTCTGCAATGGTGAAATCACATATCGATTCAGACAATTTGCGACAAAAGATGACTTTATAGAATGCAGAATTCCTTAATACTGAAATGTTTTTCCAACAAACTAAAGAAATGTACCCTGTAATATTGTGGGGAGATTCAGAGCAGTGCTGTTCCTTATATTTCTAAATAAATAAATAAGCACATAAATGTTGAATTTACTGAGATAAGCATCTTTAATTTTCTTGATTACTGTACATGTACAGTAGTATTCATGTTGGCTATATCCAAATAATGCAGTAGAAGTATAGATCAAATTTGTTTCAAAGTTCACTCAGCATTAGAAGAGTGCTCCTGTTTGAAGGGTAAAAACAGTGAACGAGATGCAGTCGTCATTTGGAAGGTTTTTAAAAAGTACAGCACAAACGTTGTAGAGTATTTTAATACCTGGTGGGCCTTGAATCACAGTAAAAGGTTTCTTCATGGCTTCCTCAACAGCTTTCTGCTGGCTTTCATTCAGAGGTGGCAGGTTCAGGTTCAGGCTCTCATCCACATCGTACAAGTCGAAATTTTCCACATCAGCATCTGATTCAACACGAAGAAGGTTTTGGCCATGTTAACACATACATGAGATATTCTAACATCTAGTCCTGTGACCTTGTGTTGATAGTGAAATTGCATGATTTATATATTGTGTGTGGCGGGTCACATTGATATATTTTAATAGACAAGTTTGAAATGCATCACCAGGCGCCAGACTTTAGACACCGGTGCTTTATAGTGTACAATAAAATGTCCTCTTACATAATTTAATTCACCATTAGAAAATGGTGTAACCTATGGGAACAGTCCCCCTGTTTTCCTCAGGCATGCATTTGTTCGGCTGCAAGGACTCATGTGTTAAAGGGATACTCAATTTTTTTTTTTGGAAATAGGCTCATTTTACCACTCCCCCAGAGTTAAACAGTTGAGTTTCACCGTTTTCGAATCCATTCAGCCGTTTTTGTGATATTTAGAAGAATATCAGTAACCAGACAGTTTCTGGTCTCATTGACTTCCATAGTAGGAAAAAAAAATATACTATGGAAGTCAATGAGACCAGAAACTGTCTGGTTACTGATATTCTTCTAAATATCCAAAAATTGTCTGAATACATCCGAAAACGGTAAAACTTAACTGTTTAACTCTGGGGGAGTGGTAAAATGAGCCTATTTCCCAAAAAAGTGGAGTATCCCTTTAAATGTGTCTGGCAATTTATTTGTGTACTACCATTGTACTACTTAAATGGATAAGATTTGCATTAAAACATCTGCTTTGAATAAAATTTACAATAAAGTTTGCATTTTGTTTCACTCACCATCATTCAGTTTTTCAAGTTGTTGTCTAGTGGCAACATTTTTCACCAGGTTATTAGCCCGTTTTAGGCTTGCGATCGCCTGTTCCCTGAGCCTGCAATAATATTGCATTCGTTACAAACCATTTGTGAATACATCTGTAATATATCAGCTGGCTGAATGATCACTCACACAAATGGAATTTTTTTGGGAATGACCTCAATGGTGAATTTGGTTCCCTTGGCATTAACCTCGGGTGGGATGTAACTCATAGATCTTTGTGTGATTTGAAAATTAATCCGGTCGTTCTTGTCTGTATCCTTCTTTTTCTTTGGTTTGCTGGTTACTGCGTGAGCAACCCATGTGAAAGGCAGCGAACCCTGCAGATCTGAAACTGCAGAACCACGCGACTGTTTTGCATAATCGTTCTGTGGTTTCTGGTGTCTTAGTCTGATGCACAAGAAGCAGTTGCTAAGGTCAAACTCCAGAGACCATTCCTTTTTTTGAGTCTTGGTTAAATAAAAAAAACCTTGGAGATTTGTTTCATTCCCGCTCCATTTAATCCGCACATCCTCTAAGATGACATTATTGTTTTCTTCCAAAGCGTTGTAAGCGGTGTCTATCTGACACAGTCGTCTCCAGATGTTCTGGTACTCCTTGTAGCCGTTATAGATGGTCTTAGACGCATTGCATTCTGCTTTTGCGAAGCACACAGTGGGGTTTCTCGTGTGCTCCAAACAGATCTCGAAGCATTCATTAATGCTGAGCAGCAGAACTACAGGAACTGGTAAGCCATCTTTAAGTTCGTGCCCAAGTTGCACCTGAACAACCGTGCCTAACTCCAGCTTCATAGTTAGTTCCTTAAAGTGTTGCTCAACTTTCACCTCTTCATTTTCTTCATTCTCATTCCCCCCTCTTTTCATGTCTCGGAGGCACTGCTCAGTCTTAACCCAATCCTGCTGTTTTACGGCAGATCTCAGTCTTTTCCACAGTATACTTGACACTGGAGTCGCATTCTTCATGGGCTTTGAAGGGCCTGAAATCTTGAATGATTTGCTGAACGAATACACTCTTCTCTTCCAATGAAGAGTCATGGTGTTCTCGTCCTTATTGTATCGTGGCTGATCCACAACTTTGAGATGCTTGTACATGATGGTAATCATCGTTAACGTAGGATGCAGAGGGAAAGATATTGTGAATTCATGCCCCTGCGGAGTAATCTGGTCCACTACTGCGAGCTTGACCACATTTTGGGGTTCAAACTGAACATTTATCAGTCTCAACAGCTGGGCTTCCTTCTCTTCGGCATCCATTCCAGACTGACAAAACCTGTTGATTTCATCTTGTGTGTAGTCGGCTTGCTTAAGGGTTTTCTTGGAGAGCACAGTGTGCAGAAGTCTCTGCAAGATAAGGTCCAGATAACGCCTCATAGGAGATGACGCCCAGGTGTAGGCGTTCAGCTGTAAATCATAGTGACCCAACCTGGAATCTAGCGAAGAGCACGAGCGAAAAATGAAGGCTTTCTTCTGAATCTCACGAAACTCCCGCACCATGGGGAAAAATGTCGTATGGATTTCATCTGAAAAAATCAACTGCATCAGTTTATTGTAGTCTTTTCTCTGTGCAAACTCTTCCATCTTGTGAAATATGGAGGTGAAAATGTTCAGTGTTATTCCTGCATGCTCACATTCTGCATTGGTCCAAACATCCTCTTCACTATTTTCACTTTCTACTTCGCAGATATTTGAAAAGTAAAGTGACATGGGAATTAGGTTAATGTATTTCTCTCTAAACTGTTCCAGTTGTTCTGGGTCCGGCTTGCGTTGGCACCTGAGTGGTGTGAGATCTCGTGTGACGTCTTTAGATATAAGTTCTTCAGCGGCGGCACTGTTGTAGAGATTCATTAGTTCCTCCACCATGACGTGAGAGTAGCTTTGCCCTGCCTGCCTCCCATATGCCCATTCGCCTTCGAGTCTGCATTTTCGGTGCACCTCGGAGAAACGGTAAGCAATTGCTACACAGTCCTCCACACATGAGACCCGTAGAGGCTTTGCGTCATCCGAGTAGTAGTACTTCTCAATAGTTTGGTCTGCTTCTTCATACGACATCCGTCTGTCAGACTTAATGCGGGTTAGAGCAAATCGGCTGTTTAGTATTTCGCTTGTTTTCTTATCAACTTCTATCAGCAAAGATATGGCTTTGCGAGGTTTATTTGGGGTCAAACTCAAGTATTCATTGCTCAGATCTCTTGGGAACATGAAGGCAACGTCTTCCTTCTCGGAAGTGTAAATTGTTCTGCCGCGCTGTCTTGCGAATTTGTCGTGCTCGCTATCTTTGGGGATGTAACTTGCGACGTCTGTGATGTGAACACCAATCTGGTAGGAATCACCCGGTTGAAGCTCAGTCACGCTAAAGCCGTCATCCAGGTCCTCAGCTGAAGTTGGGTCAATGGTGAAAGTGATAACGTCACACAAATCCTCCCTTTTTAAAGCCTCATCATCTTCAGGTGCTTGTAGTTTGAACGGTGGTGGTGTGTTTTTAGAGCCAAGTTCAATGCATAGAATTTCACGCCACGCATCATTCATTGGAATTACTTTTGTAACCACACCAAGAGGGAATGTTTTCAGATTGTCCCATTTTAAAACCTTGACAACTAACAATTGATTCTCAGCTATGTTCACAGACTCCTTTCTAACCCAGCGGCCGCTATTGTATTGTCGTACTTCAATTTTGCCCGTGTCCTTCTTATTTTGAAGTGTACGTATTCTGGTCATGCATTTGTTAATGGGTATAACATATTGAGGATTGTCTTCCACCATCTTACAGATGAAGCTTAATGAGTTTTCATTTCTATTTATTAATCCAACGACCCTCCCTTCACCTTGCCGCGGACACTTTTCTCTGCTCAAGATCTCTACACAAACTTCATCTCCTGGAAAAGACCTGCCAACATTTTTTCTTCCATAGATTTTGATAGAGAGCGTTGGTTCATCAAGAGGCCTGGCACACGCCTGGTCGTGTCTTTCTATTTCAAGTTTACAGTGTTTAAAGTCCTTTGGATTGGTGGTCAAAAGTTTTTCAATATCTTTCATGCATAGTTCGGACTTGGGCTCCAGAGTTTCAAGGATTTTGCAATCGGTCTCGGCGTGATTAACCTCTGTGTTGCTGCTGCTAGCAGAGTCACTCTCTGAGGTCTCCATGCGCGTCCTGTTTGGAAACACAAATCAAGTCATTAGGCACTTAAGGACAAGGAGACATTCTAAGCAAATAGTTTGAGAAAAAGTTTCTTTTCACTTTTCTAAAGTTCACATCTCACTCTAAAAAAAAGGTTCTTCAGAGGTTCTTTGCGGTGGTCATGGTGCTATATAGCACCACCGGTTCTTCAGTGGTTCTCTGGGGTGGTTAACGTGCTCTATGGCACCTCTTGTGGTTCTACATGGCACCATATGACAAAGATAAGTGCTATATAGCACTTAAAGTGGTTCCCCTATGATTACAAGCCAGTGAACCACTTTTAGTGCTATTTAGCACCATTTTTTAAAGTGTGGGTGTGCTCTTTGATGCCAATCTTTCATTTGAAAGTCACGTGTCTAGTATCTGTAAAACCGCATTTTTCCATTTTAAAAATATTTCTAAATTACGTCATATGCTCACATTGACAAATGCGGAACAATTAGTTCATATTGTAATGCTCTACTGGGTGGTTGCCCTGCACGCTTAATAAACAAACTTCAGCTGGTACAAAACGCAGCAGCTCGAGTTCTTACCAGAACCAGGAAGTATGGCCTTTGTAGTCGAGACCACCTCACTCGAGTCCGAGTCGAGACTGAGATCATAGAGGGTCGAGTCCGAGTCGAGACTGAGACCAAAGAGAGTCGAGACCGAGACCAAAGAGGTTAGATAACCTAAGGTTGGGTCTCAAACCAGACTTAAAGATATCTTCAAGAATATGTAAAATATTTGGTGGTAACAATAAAATTGGCACCATACTAAAACAGTAAACCAAATATAGCATGGAATCATGTACACTGTAATGGTAAAAAGGCCACATAGTGGTGTAAAGGTAATTTTATTAGATTACACACAATTGTTACAATCAGTAAGTGCTCTTTCACAGAACATTACTGTACACGAATTCTGTGTGGCTCTTATATGCAAACTGAATTAGGGATGATAAGGCAGACATTTTCAATACATAGTTGAGCTAGAGGCTCCACATCACATCTGACCTGGGTCTTGCTGCATTTGCGTGCCGCAAACGTTATACTCTCAAGTCATGCGTAGTTGCGCACAAGAAAGTCAGCAATCATTGGACGTTTCAATCAAACAACAATTTAAAGAAATATTAACATACAGTAATAATCATGACATAGTTTGAATGGGACTCGGGAATAAGTCCGAGTCTTGACTCCCAATATGTTCGAGTATGAGTCAATTCCGAGTCAAAATGCACACGAGTCCATGACAAGATCGAGTCCATTAAAATATGGACTCGAGACCGAGTCCAAGACCGAGTCCGAGTCTCGAGTGCACAACACTGCTAGTTGGCATTATAGTCCTTCACGTCTATTGAAATCTCAAAATTCCGGCCAGTTGATAATACCTAGAATATCAAAACCGACTGATGGCGGTAGATCAGTTTCCTATTTAGCACCAAAACTGTGGAATAGTCTCCGGGAAGCAGACACACTCTCTCCGTTCAAATCTAGACTAAAAACGCATCTCTTTGCCCTAGCATACACATAACACATTATAGACTTTCTATAATTCAGTGTTATAGGCTGCATAGATTAGGTCAGCCGGAACTGGGAACACTTCCCTTAAATCCTGATGTACTCTTACATCATAGGAAGAATGACATCATACGCTAATTTGAGTGTCTTTGTTTATACCGAGGTTTTCCCGCAGGCCGTATCCAGATCTGGCGAGGAGCTTAGCCTGGACCCGATGACAACGCAGTGCTGAAATTGCCAACTAGCCTCACCCTATGTAGGATCCTTTTCCCACTCTACAGATAAAGCGTTGTGAATTTCTTTTCACGTACCTACGAATCTTTTTTCGAGTCATTTGGTTCATTCAACAAACGAAATGAATGAAATGACTTGAAAAAAGATTTGTTCATTTTGATGATGAAACTCTCATTTCGACCTTGAACCGTTTGGACCCCAATGGAGAAAATCCTGGAATGTTTTCATCAAAAACCTTTGAAAGAAAGAAAGAAAGAAAGACATGGACATCTTGGATGACATGGGGGTGAGTAAATTATCAGCAAAAGTTTTTTTTAAAGTGAACTACTTCTTTAAGTGCTGGGAGGAGATATGATTGGAAAAGTGTATATTTTGTAATAGACATTTTATTGTTCCCTATGTGGTTTTGTAAATTGATATTGTTCAATTATAATAATAAAAAACAATAAAAAAACTTTAAATTATGTAATAATATGTTGATAACCAATTTTAAAGCTGCTTTGATACGATCTGTATTGTAAAAAGCTCTATATAACTAAATGTGACTTGACTTGACGAAGTAAGTGGATAAAGCATCCATTTGATGCGGGTCCAATTCACCAACAATAATTGTATCGTCTATTAACATCTAATTTTATTTTATATCTCATGTTTATTCGATTATTTGTGATTCTAACACAGTCTAATCTTTTTACTTTTTGTTTATTGTATATAGAACTGTATTGCATTGTTATTATTTATTATTTTAGGATGCCTAGTAACATCTGGCAAGGGGACTGCCGATGAAAACTAGCCTGTGGCTAACTCGGGTGCACTTACATTTGTTTTGAATGTTGATTAGTGTACATTGTCCCTTTTCAAAAAAAAAAAAAGTATCAAGCTAAGGCTTCTTTCAGTGTGGAAACAATGATATTAGAGGCTTAAACCACAAAGAAACTTGTAAATAATGTCTGACAGTTACTTAGCAACCTTTTTACTTGAATTGGCATGACATCTGTGTTTGAATATCAGGTGTCCATCAACATATTAAAAGGAGTGTGTGTAATAATAAAGCAGACGCATAGGAATTATCTGAAAAGTGGGTGGGACACGTTCTAAATCAACTGCCTGCCCTCTCAATGTGACAGTTTTAAAGAATTTTTGTGATAAGATTATGTAGCAAGTCAATAATTGGTTTGGTAATTAACTTTTTAAATGCATGCAAATTACAAACGCATGAGGAGAGTCCCACATCTAGATCAATGTTCCACTATTTCTCGCCAAAACAGTAGTAAATTAAATTAAATTGAATGTGGAGGATTTTACCAGTAACACGATGATTGACAGGGCAGTTTAAACAATGATAGGATGCATGACAGAACTATCCAGTTAAGATGCAGTGTGACAAAGTGGTGAACGTCATCATAATGTCGTAAATACGAGTGGGAAGCTCTGGATTTTCTTTAAGCCGTGATCTTGATAAGACCCTTATTCATCGTCTGGTGTCGTTTAAAGCCCTTTGAAGCTGCACTGAAACTCTCATTTGGACCTTGAACCGTTTGGTTCCCATTGAAGTCCATTATATGGAGAAAAATCCTGGAATGTTTTCGTCAAAAACCTTAATTTCTTTTCGACTGAAGAAAGAAAGACATGGACATCTTGGATGACATGGGCAAGTTTTTTTTAAAAAGTGAACTACTCCTTTAAAGAAGTTTCCTTTATACTTTTGCTGATATTTTCAATGGATCGAAGTTCGCGATGACCCAAAATATTATTGCATAAAACAAAGAAGGATAATTGGATAATTCCATTCAGTCATGAAACGTTTTTCTTCAGATGTTTGTTGACAATCCAGTTCAGAGTTACCCCATCTATCACT
Organism: Pimephales promelas; assembly: GCF_988280905.1. Lineage (NCBI taxonomy): Eukaryota > Metazoa > Chordata > Actinopteri > Cypriniformes > Leuciscidae > Pimephales > Pimephales promelas. Next base: position 48,649,821 of record NC_142769.1, on the reverse strand, counting down.
GCATCACCTTTTGAGTAATTTTACTATACACGAGAAAATGGAAGGCAAAATCAAGGCGAATTTTAGCACTTCTTACATCATTTCCCATTTTCAAACACTCAAACAACGTTTTCCTTTCTTTCAATTGATCAATGTTCAGAGTGACCCTGAATATTATTGTATTCATTTTCAAATCAATTTTTATTATATACGTTTTGAGAAAATAAAAGGCAAAATAACTCAAACATCAAAGTGCATTCTACATTTTCAAACTTCTAAACATTTTCTTAGATTTAATTTTCTCAAAAATGATACTTGAAAATGAATACAGTAATAGTCAGGATCACTCTAAAACGCATATCAATTTTAAAAGAATGACCTATAGGCCTAAAGGAAGGCTTGTTATGAGTGTTTGATTTAGGCATATAAGCCTAAGTGCTAAAACGGTGTAATTAAATGACTTGATATTTGATTAGTAAATCGTAATTAACTTGCCTTTTCTGAACCCTGAGGCTTCCTAATAATGAAACATATCCTTAGGTAGTGCCAGATAAAGATGATGTGTTTGTTTGATCGGTCGAAAGAGAATGAGGAGCACAGGTGCATTACTCACTGAGCCAAGGGGAAGGTGGCTCCTCTCGTAATGACGTTGTCATATCAACAGCCACTGGTGTTTTGAATGTGGGTGCAAGTTTAACTGTGTAAAGGTGTGTCACAACTGTCAGTTGTGTGCCAGTTGAGGCGTCATCATCCCTGATAAAAGGAATCCTATAGATAGACAACAGAAGTCTGCGTCAGAAAACTGAAAAAAATGCAGCACTCCCAGGTGAGAAGGAATGCAGTCTTAGTTTCATTTCCTTTTTTCCTTCAGAAACTTAATCTTCATCAAGATTGCACCTTTGGTGTCATTTCTAGCGAGGCATTACTATTGTAGTCATTAAATATTCACTTTGATGCTCCATTTTGATGTACATCATTAAACCTCTGAAGTCTGTCTAAATTCAGTTTAGACAGACTTCAGTCTAAATTCTCCCTCCTTTTTGTTATCAATAAAACTTGCGTGTCAGCAAACTGTCGTTCCTGAAAATCCGTAACAACTAGATAGTCTATTCTTTTCCCTGATAGCACACGTACATCACAGCGATGTCTATTTGATGTGTGTGTTTACATCTAGACGTATTTTTTAAGCCCTTTTCACACAGCGCGTTGATCCCAGGAAATCTGTGTGAACGCAAACATGACCCGGGATTGATACCGGCATCGATGCCAGGTTTGGGACCTACTAACATTGCCGGAATCAGTCCCGGAACAAAAGCCAGGACCAATGCCGTTAGGGGTGTGTCATAATGATGACGCTCGTGCCATCGCGCGACTCTGTTGCTCTTAAAAAAAAGTTTGTGTTCGTCATCAACGAAGAAAGGACGAACAAATGTCTGCAAACTGGAGCGAAGCAGAGACCAGGAGATCCTCACTATCCACGCTGTTCACCAGCTTTTTGGAACGGTATGCGCATGTACATGTTTTCGACTCCAGATAGCACAAGTCTATTTGAAAGACATAACATCTACTTAAAGACTTAAGCCTTGTTCACACTACATGATTTTAAGCCCGATTTGCAAATCGTTGAGTCGCCGACAAGTCAGGGTGTTATCGCGTGCAAATCGCGGGCGATTAGCGGACGATTAACGCTCGCCAATCCGTTAGTGTGAAAGAGCCAACAACGCACCAAAGACAGCTCGCAGACACCTGGCAGACAGGTCACCGAGCTCAGTAAAATATCTAGCATGCTAGATATCTCGAGCAGTCGCGCGACTCAATCTCAGTGATGTCATGAGTACAGCCAATCATAGCAACGCATGGGTTGAGGACACCAGGTAAATCTTACTTTTTCTTTTCTTTTTTGCATTTTTTTTCTCAGAGCAGATTGTCGAGCAAACAGTGTGCAGCACTAGTTTCTGTCTGACGTCCATATTCGCGTGTTGTGTTCTTCTCTGCAGTTTCGCGTCATTTCTAGTTCGTTTTATTGCGTGGTTTTTCGTGACAAAACATGGTTTCTAGACCAGATAGAATCGTGTTGTTGTCAACTTGTTATTTGTTTGATTATTTTCAGGATTTAGACCGTACTATAGTACTGAAACAGCTCTCATTGAGTCACAAATGATTTGCTCTTATCATCCGATCGTGGTTGTATCTCTATGTAGTGTGTTGTCAACTCGTGTAGTGAGTTACCTCCTGTTGTGGATCAATCACGTTGTGTTGTGTGGTGTGAACAGCTAAACAACTTGAACACTCATGATTTCACTGAGAGCAAGTCATGTAGTGTGAACTGCACAGTTCAGCCCGACATTTTAAAATCATGTAGTGTGAACTAGGCATAAGACATCTTCTAAACGTCTATTTGACATAAGATAAGATAAGATAAGATAGTGCTTTATTGTCCGTGTACACGGAAATTTGTCTTGCAACACAAGCTCCAACAATTACTAAAAACAAAAACATACAGTCATCAATAAAAAGTATACAAAAGTACTTAAATAATATTATGGGTACTCCGCCCTGCAAGAGTGTTCTTCAATAGCTACAAGTGGGGGGAAAACTATCACTTCTTTCCCCTCATGACATCGGACAGGAAGAGCAAACACTCTTAAAATTACGTCTTCCAGACGTAAATATCACATCAAATAGATTTGTGCTATCTGGGGCGCATACGTTACACGTCTCATCCTGACATCATGTGTCTTTCTGGGATCTTTACGGGTTGTGTGTGAACGCACTCACAGATCCCGGCAAATCACTGGCAGTGTGGATGAACTGAAATCAAACAATCCCGGGACAAATGCCGGGTCACGTTATCCGTGTATTTTCCGGAATCTCTGTGTGAAAGGGGCTTTAGAGTGTTTGCTCAGGACGTTTCCTGTCAGATGTCAAATAGACGTTTAGAAGATGTCTTTTAGATGTAATGATGTAGAATGTATGTTAAACTGACATCTTAAAGACGTCTATCAGATGTTATTTATTTTATTTTAAGTTTATTTGAATAGGGACAAGTATGTCACATAAACTCATGTTCCATACCAGTGTTGTAGTACTCGAGACTCGGACTCGTCTCGGACTCGGTCTCGAGACCATATTTTAACGGTCTTGGTCTTGTCATGGACTCGTGTCCATTTGGACTCGGAATTGACTCGTACTCGAACATTTTTTTTTTAGGACTCGGAATTATTCCCGAGTCCACTCGAGTTCAATTGAAAATATTTTTCATGATTATTAATGTATGTTAATAAAATATTTCTTTAAATTGATTGACACGCCCAGTGATTGGTGATTTTCTAGTGCGCAACTGCGCATGACAAATTGTAATAAAATTACTTTTAACACCACCTACTATGTGGCATTTTTACCCTAAACTGATCATATTTTTTAAACTCTAAGTAAATTCAGTAAAAAAAAAAAAAAGGATTTCTCTAAGTAAATAAAAGTAAATTAGGTAATCAACCCTCACTGGTCTCGGTCTCGACTCGGACTCGACCGTCTCTGGTCTCGGACTCGACTCGGACTCGACTCTCTATGGACTCGGTCTTGACTCGGACTCGACTCTCTCTGGTCTCGGTGTTGATTCGGACTCGAGTGAGGTGGTCTCGACTACAACACTGTTCCATACTACAACATTTTAGCCGAGGCTAATTCTCAATGTTAGTCCCTAGTGGGCCTTTACATAAAATTACAGAACACATAGTTAAAATAAACATGATAAAACAATATAAATGTAAATGCAGCGGACGATCGGTGGTCACATTTCTGACCTCTGATTAAAGAGTCTAGTAAGTAAACTAGTTAACAGCAGATGCTTTCCAGATGAAGTGATCTTAAACAGACATCTTGAAGACGTACATGTGCTCTCTGGGGTTGGTCGCTGCCTAGATGGCACACGTCCATCTGCAAGATGTCAAATATTGTTAAATATTACTTCATCTGGAAAGCATTAGATGTCAGTTTAACATACATTCTATCATTACATCTTAACGACATTTTCTAAACATCTATTTGACATCTGACAGGAAACGTCCTTTAGGCATATTGCAGATGAACAAACACTCTACAAAAGTACGTTTTCCAGATGTAGACGTCTCCGTGATGCACGTTGTATGCCTCTTTTTACAAAACGTAAAATAAGTCTCTGATGATGTCCCCGTAGTGTGAAGATTTAGCCCAAAATACCCTACAGATCATTTTTTACAGCATGTTAAAATTGCCACTTTTGGGGAGTGAGCAAAACGCACTATTTTTGTGTGTGTCCCTTTAAATACAAATGATCTTGTGCCCCAGTGTTGTGTATTATTCAGTTCAGTTCCAGTTTCCTTGAAACACTGGCCCCGTTTCAAGAAGAGGGCGGAGCTTCAAGAGCTCGTGCATCAGTCAGTGACAGTGTCATGTCATCAGTGTCATGACATCAGTGTCATGACATCGGTATTCAGTTTGAACAGGTGTTCTGTCGATTTTTGCTGCCTTGTCAAAAAATGCTACCGTAGCGCGAATTGATCACAGAATGGCGATTAAAGTAGTATGAAATACAATTATAATACAATTCTAAGTTATGAGCTACTGTATACTGTAGACTACTGTTTTTATTTTTAAAACGGTGTGAAAAGTAAAAATTATAATAAAATATTCATCTTTGACTTGTCAAAGTACACCTTTCCTCATAGTAACTAAAACTTTCAGCTATTCTTTTTCAGCTGGCTGGCTGGCTGATCGTACAAATATTCATATGGTAGTAAGCAATAAAGGGAAATTATACGTTAAACAGGAAAATGTACCTTTTGTAAAAAAAAAAAAAAAAAAAAAAAAAAACTGTGAGTCTGCACATGCGCATAACCGGTAAGTAGCAAATCTCGATGGGTAGCATGAATCGTCAGAACACCTGAGTCGGACTATAATGCCTGCTACAGAGCCAGCTAATCCGCTGAATGGAGATTGAACAGGTAGAGTTTTGTTTAAGTATGATTATAACTTGTCTTTTACCCAGTGCTTTAGCGGACTCGTCCGAACGATGGCCAAATATTTGACTGACGATTTTAATGATGTTTAGTGTAGCCTACGTCACACAAATGATGATAGTGTCCGTTTTACTCCAGAAAAACACGAGCTGAATAAACACAGTAGCCTATATAAGTGCGTCGTATCCATAAACTCGCTCTCTCCCTTCTTTTGTTATTAACACACACAGCAAATTACACAAAAACACTCGTTACAACTAACAGGGGGTTCTTAATAAACTGATAAACTTTATATATCCGTAAAACAACTCTGATGAACTGTAATAGGCCCTTTCACTGCCGTGTATCGCTCCGCCCGGAGACTATAAGCTTACTTAAACCTAGGTGAGGTGAGTAAAGTATTTTATTGAGCAGATTGCCACATGTAACTCGACAGTTAATTGTAAAGCATTATCTATTGTGAAGGCTCATTTCATGATGGCGCTAGAATTTATTTTCAAAGTAACGTTACCGTGTGTATTAATAGGTAACGTTAGGCTAACGTTTTACAGATCAAGTCATGCATAACGTCTTCAGCTAGTCAGCGTGAGGTCCTTTCCACCTAAATTGGTTATATCTCTTTAACCTAAAGTAAATGTTTTATGAGCAGTAGAATAATTTCGCTCTTTTTTGTTGTTTTTGTTGTTATAACGGTGAATTTAGCCTATGAAGAAGAACTAATTTAGGCTATTCATCCGCACAGTGACGCAGAGCCGAAGCGCACCCTAAACAATATTCTTCCGCAAAATGCATAGCGTTTTAACCGCTAGAGGGCTAAAGGTTACAACTAGTGTTTATTTTATTTACAGTAAATATTTAATATGCTAAATAAAAATGTATCGCCCAACGTGGGGCTCGAACCCACGACCCTGAGATTAAGAGTCTCATGCTCTACCGACTGAGCTAGCCGGGCTAGTTATCCGTGGCTGAACCACGAGGCTCTAGTTTATCGCGTTCATTCAAAAGATGAAATAGATCGGGTGAGTTACTAATGTTGCACAAATCCGTGCAAAGTATTAATATTACATTTTCATCTCGACCGCAAGACGTTTGCTTCTTGGCAAATCTTTAGAATCTGGATTCGTCTAACGTTAATGTCGTGTCGTTTTTAAATCTCGAGTTGTTTGTTGATCTGAGGGGATTCTACAGCTAGCATAAGTTGCTTTTCGTATGTACGTTTAGTTAACAGCAAAGCATGTACACATTTTTGAATTTAGTCATGTTAGATGATACTGTTCAGTACTAACTTGTATGGCTAAAGTAAGTTAGTGATGGGTCAACAGAATGACGAACTAACGTGATATGCAGATTTAGTTTTACAGTTCAGTTTGCATATGATGACTTTTTAAGTCTCAAACCAGGACACGCGGGAGTTTCAGGGTTTCCCCCCATTTCGTTACAGTCTATGGTTTGACCTATCCACCCTTCTCTGAAACAGTGATCTGAAATATGAGTATTAAAGTTAGAACAATTGGTTCTCAACAAACTTTCAAGATGACTTCAAATTGTTTAAAATAAGAAAAAACAAGGATTATAATAAGCTAAAGCAACTTGTTTTTATAACAAATATAGATCCTTCTAGTTATGCCAAGCTTTACAATATTTTATTGACTAGAAGTGGATTGTTGTGAAGTGGTTGGTGAAGTCAAAATTAGTGTAACAGGTCTTTTGCAGTGTATTTATTTTAAGCCTAATTTGTTTTGTTTAACCCATTTCCAAGAAACCTCAGTTCAATTTAATTGGGTTTTGAATTATATCAAATGCAATGCAAAGCAAATAGAATTAAGTTCAACTAATGTTGTTGTATTTTGCATGTACTGATAAAACAAAGACACTACTAACTATAAAATAAAGAAGTTTGCAGGTGTCAGAAAAAAATGTTCATTGTGTTTGCTTTCAGAAAATGTCCCAATCAAAGTCACGCGAGGCAACGAGTCATCCTTCTGAAGCTCTTCCCAGTCAGGAGAAATGGTGGGACCTCTTTCAGGAGGTGTGTAATCATTGAAAAAGTACAATCAACTTGTTTGAATCAATTCCATCTTAACTTACATTAAACTGACTTTAAAAAAAATAGTTGATTCTCGTATAACTTGTAAACAAAAATGGAAAATTGCTTAACTTCGTTCGAGTTTAATTTATCATGTTATTGGTCATATAATTTTTACAGTGCATTGTAAAACATGTTTTCATGATGTTATCACAACATTTTTTTCTTTTGTCAAATCACTTTACATAATGTGGTTTACGTAAATTAGTATTTTGAGTTTCTGTTTAAAAAGCTTAATCAAGGAAACTATTAACTTGCCCATCATTTGTTCCAATATCTATGTAATAATCTGCACTGCCATCTAGTGGCAATCATTATATACAGCCATCATAACTGGTAGAACATGAAAATATGCTTAATAACTGTAATGATTAACACTTTACAATAAAGTCTTATTAGATAATATGAACTAAAAATGAGCTGCACTTCTACTGCATTTGTTAATCTTAGCTAATGTTAACATTTACTTATACATTATTAAAATTAAAAAGTTATACTAGTTAATGCACTGTGAACTACCCAAAACAATAAATTAACAGCTGTATTTTTATTAACTAATTTAAATACAAGATTAATAAATACTGTAACAAATGTATTTATCATAATAACTTCATATTAGTTAGTACAATAACTAATGTTAAGACGTTAAACCTTTTTGTAACGTGTGTTACTATTTAATGTGCCAGTTTCTTAATAATAATCATAATCGTGCTATAGTCACTTTCATTTGTACTAACACTTCCCATTATCATGTGTCCTCTAACATGCCTACGTTCACATGAACTGCTTCAGTTTTAAGGGTGGAGGTATCTCCGTCTCTGTGGCGCAATCGGTTAGCGCGTTCGGCTGTTAACCGAAAGGTTGGTGGTTCGAGCCCACCCAGGGACGAGACAGCTTTTGATTCACAAAGTCTGGTAGGAATTCAGTGGCGTAACCTAACCAGAAGTAGTTGTGATGAATCTGGCATTTGGTAAATTAATTATTGATCTCTTCCTTTTTTTCGGAGAAAGCCTGTTGGGAGGGAGGGGGGTAATGGATGTTAGACAGGAGACGGGGGAACAGGATAACGAGAGAAAAAAGAGAAAAGGAGAGGAAAGGAGAAGGATAAATGTTCCACCAATGTTTTTGAACGTATACGTTTATCATAATAATCATTAAAAAATATTTTTCTTATACATTTAAATGGGAGTAAAATTAATCACAAGGTTTCCGGTTCGAATCCCGCTGTTGCCTGAAATTAAGGTTGTTTTTATTATGCTGTGAATTATGTTTTATCATTAAAAATCACAACTGATTTCCACATTACTCAGCGATTAGCTCCCTTCCAATCTCAGAATGGAGAGCGACCTCAGCGATTGGATGAGGTGATGGTGACGGAAACAGCCAATCATGATCCAGGTGCCGCCAGATGCAGGTAACCTCTACTGTGATGTCATTGTTTATTCTTTTTATTTGCTCAAGCAACTACAAACAACTGGTATATAGAGAGAGATAGTAATAATAATATTATAATTATTATAATTCACACAAAAGACGATGCACGTGTGTCTTGGCCAAATTTGAAGCCTAATTCACATGCACATAAAACAATTCAGGTGTTTTGTGGTTCAATAATAAACTTAAAAATAATATATTTTAACCCTCATTCTTCCCTCATGTCATTTTGAAAATTATTTAACAAAAATAAATTGAATGGATTTGAGGAGTTTTGTGGTTGAAATTTAAAAAAGTATCATCCTTAGCTCACGGGTCACATTGACCCCTATAGGAATGAATGAAAACGAGGAATGCTTCAGTACACATCGAAAAACCTAAAAATGCTCAAAATTCAAACTAAAAATGGCAAACCTTTACCAAAAATATATATATATATACAGGCCCGGATTGGCTAATCGGGAGCACCGGGAGAATTCCCGGTGGGCCGGTCTGTTTTATTGGCTAGGAGGGCCGGCGTTGTCACGGCACTGGGTGAATGTTTTCCCTAATAGGCTCCAGTCACAGCGCAGCCCCACTATTTTCATTATTATTTTCTCGCAGCCCCACAAAAAAAAAGTCAGTTGCTAGAGATGTGCGAACAAAAAAAAAAAAAAGAGATACGAAACATGGACAATAGCAGCGCTTACGAGTCAGGGCCGTACCCACCACCATAACTCAACGAGAACCGACCTCATCATCAGCACCATAGATCAGCACTCAAACACCGCTCGTCGGCAATGGCAAAATATTTGAGATGACCGATCAAAGCAGGATTTATTTCCACAGAAGCGCGAGCCACGCACCACGAATCCCAACGCGACGCTTCCCAAGATAATAAGATGCAAGTGGCCAAACTAAACAGCTGTTTTACGATAGAAGTTTTAAACGACCGACATTAATCAGATTGCAAAGACTCAATCAAAGCTCAACTTCGGGAAGGGGAGATTTACAGGTAAAGATAAAGAGACTGAGAGAAGAAGAACGAGAGAAGGAGAAGCAGGAAGAGCAATTGCCTACTGTGCCCAGAATGAGAATAACTTTATTACAATGGATTATTTAACACAGATGTGAGGTCACCGAGGTTCGGACCTCGGTCATTTTTTTACATTCAACAATAAAATTTCATGCTCTTTGAATGATTAATTAGGCATGTTTAAACCACCTCACATGAGTGTTTCCAATTCATGTTGCTGTGAGAAGCTAGCGCAGTGAACAGCACGTTGTGAATGAGAGCGTGAGTGCATCATCCGTGTTGCCAGATCCACCTAATGGAGAGGTGCAGTAATCTCCTGGACCTGTTTTTTCTGATTTAACGTGACACTTTAAAAAGTTATTAAAGTGGAAAGTTGCATGTTAGGGTTAGTGATATATTCATCTTATTTCCAAAACACAAGCTAGTAACTAATTTCGGATTATTATTATTATTTTGTTTTGTTTTGCTTGTTTTTCGCAGCAATATCTGGCAACACTTTACTGTCAGCGTTAATAAAAAATAAAAAAAAGCTTATAGACAAACTGCTATTGCATAAAGCTACCACATTCGGTAAGACAAACGCAATGATCGTCGTGATTTTCTGTAAGAAATGTAGGCTATAACACTATCAAAAACAATAGCATTATACAGATCTGTATGTTACAGAATGAAATTTGCCAAATAACCTTACTGGCCAGCTGCAGAGGCTCATGCTGTTTAGTTAACATTTCACAAAGTCATTATAAATACAATGCAGTGTTTCTCAGCTAGCAATCTATTCAACCAGAATATTTTTGTTTATTCTGTGTGACTTGCAGAAATATAAGATTTTGCTAGACCTACTTTTATTCTATATTTCTTTGCACAAAACTTCAAAACTTTCACAAAAAAAAAAAATAATAAAACATCCCGAGGGAGCATACCCGGCTATTGCACTGAATAAAAAATAATATTTTTGAAAAATACAATGAATTACAAGGGTGTACAGAACGCTATTGCTTATATACTGAGGTTTTAATTACATTATTTTAATATAGTCAGTCGGGAACTAAAGTGGGCCGGTCTAAGGCATGAAACTCCAGGGCTGAAAATGAGTCCCAATCCGGCCCTGTATAGACCATTTCACAAGATGTAAACAACACTGGTCCAGAAGCACTTCCTGTTTCAGTTTTTTAACACTACATAAAAGCTGGGATAAAATGCAACCAACAGAACATTTAAAACTGAATCAAAAAAGTTAAACAAACATCTTTAAGATGTTTTCTTTACATGTGAAATAAAGAAAACAGTTACAAACTGAAACAGGAAGTGCTTCTGGACCAGTGTTGTTTACATCTTGTGAAATGGTCTATATATATATATATATGTCTACATGTGTATCTGAATGCATCCTGGAGGAAACGGACTTTAGGACCCAGGGGAACAGCTCATTTGCTCAATATTGAGCTATAAGGCCATCTAGTGGCAAGAGTCATGAAATATCATGTTATTTTTTTTCCACAAAAGATCCACAGAGACACAATGTAAGAGATTTAAAGCTAAAGATTAAAATTTATTTAGAACTGAATTTGAGGAATGTGCTTAAATGACTAAATTACTATTGATTTATTATTCATTGACTGAATATAGTCATTTAAATAGTAATATAGTAATAAAAGGTAAATAGAAAATTCAAATAAGAAAATACGATCAAAATGAAATACAAAAAAAGTAAGTATAATTTTAGGGCTTCAGGTAATTTTGTCTCCTGAGTGAAGGATTTGAAACGTTTGGGTTGTGGTGTTTTGTGTTTGTGAAACGTATTTTATGAATATATCATTTTATTTTGTGCACGTGAATTGCCTTTTGTGCACATGAAATTAAGTTTCAGGCATGTGAATCGCCTGCACATTGTGCATCATATAATTTATGGGAATTATTATTGAGGCCAATGTGCCTCTAAAGGGGTCGATTCGTGTTTTTTCTGAATGTTTACATAACAAATGTTTAATGCACTAAGAAGTTAAAATGTATCGCCCAACGTGGGGCTCGAACCCACGACCCTGAGATTAAGAGTCTCATGCTCTACCGACTGAGCTAGCCGGGCTGATGATTCTTCAGTGTGTATCCAAAATTCCAAAATAAATGTTAATGATATATACATTTATCTTTTTTTCATTTTATTTTTCATTTTAGTTTCCTTCTTCCTTGTATTTCCCTGCATTGTTGATGGATGATTAACAATACAAGTCTCGTGCTGAGCCGTGCCGCAGCTCTTTTAAAGCCCTCCTGAACTCCTCAACTAGACAGCATTTTTAAACACAAATTGGAAAATAATTCAGAAGCTCTTATAGGTATCAGGCAGAAGAAAATGAACCAGGTTCTCACTTGACAATAGACTGCAATGCTGTAATGAACTTGACAAACACATTCAAAATGAAGTGAAAGTAAAACCTGAGAAGATGTCATAAAGATTAGGTGAATTCCAAACAGGTCAAGAAAGTGTTGTTTTGAAGACGTACATTTTTCTTTGTTTCAATAGCTCAGTTTAATACTGCGTCAATGGCACTGACGTCTCCGTATATCACCAATCGCCCAAATTGAATTTGGGCCTTTATCATGGTGACAAAATGTCAGTATAAACAACATACTCAAGGCCTTCCAGTCTGTAAACTTAAGGACAAAACTGTGAAAAAATTGAAACTAAAACTGTTTAGTATTCTCCTATTTCAGGCACTCTACGGAGGGACAAAACACATGTTTGAACTACAACATCCTCTAAATATGAACATCATGTAATGGAAAACATGAAGATGATTTAAAAAGTATCTTCAATACTTAAACAAATGCACCTCTACATAATGATTTTTCCTTATGAAACTAAAAACAATTAGCAAACTCTTTTTGCAGTTTTAATAATGTGTTGGTCACTTTAAACTAGTTTTATGGGAAGGATAAGTGATTCTTTTTATACACTAAAATAAATAAAAATCATATTGGGTAAACTATTCCTTTAAGAGGTTTAATTTGCAGGCATAAAATGAGTTATGCAGGATCCTAGAATCCTAGGGTATCCTAGAATCCTATGGACTTCCCCCTAGAAATAGGGTATTTCTAAGGGGAAGCCCGTGGGCTGAAAGAGAAAGTTGCTGTGTGCTCTATAAATATACAGGTGAGCATGCTGCAATGCTTCAGTAAGGATAAGACTCTATACAAAGAAGACATGGCTTGGATCTACATCACTAGTCTGGTAAGACTATAATGGATTTTAATCTCAAACAAGATTATTTGCATTGGATTTAACTATGGTATAATGTATAGAACAGAGCTGAGTGTATATTAGGGTAACATTTTACTTGCAAAATGAGTGGTGTCTGGTGACATCATATGTTATACAATCTATGATGATAACGTTTAAAAATGCTGGTTTTAAGTACATTTTAAAAATGTTTGTAATATGACAAAAGTCATACAAAATCATATATTATAAAGTATAAGTTATTGTTAGTGGTGTTACGCAGCGCAAATTTCATAAGAAGCTCGTATTGTTTCCAGAGAAACACGTGATCGATGAGAAATGAACCTTTCGACATGAATGCTTCACTTTGCTTGTCGGAATATGTGAACCCGACGGCTTACTCTACAGGTTTTTAAGTCGATTTTCAAGTTTAAGTCGATTTAATAACATTTTTTATTAACTTTAAATAAGCCCATAGCCTATGTTACATGATCATATATATCCCGACACTTAAACAACATAGAAATCGTTTAAATAATTAGACCAACATTTACTTGCATCAAGCAACTTTGTTACAATCATTTTATTGGCACACTTTAATAGGTGAATTCTATTATCAAGTAAAAGCCTGGCAACGCTAAACGTTCAGTTTTCTGAGAAAACAACGGCGCTGCGCGCTCACGTGCTCATAAACATGGCTGCCATGTGACTGCCACAAGATGGCGCTGTTTTCGACACTCTTGATGCTTTTTTACAGTTTGTGTGCATGATCAAATCTTTTCCCGAAACATTCATGGGAAAGTCTCACGAGGGTGCATTTGCCCATCCTTAGTATATGAGTGTTTCTCAGCTGGTGGGTAGCGGGGTTTTAGTCAAAGAAACGATAACAAACGTATCTGTTTTTCTAAAATCCTGAAAGTTTTTGTCAGATCTGAGTTTAAAGGGATAGTTCACCGAAATGTTTTAATTCTGTCATCATTTACTCGCCCTCAAGTTGTTTCAAAACTGGACAAAAGAAGATTTCGAAGAATGTTGTGGGGCAATAGTGTTTTTTATATATTTGTTTTTATTTTTTTATATACTATGGAAGTTAATGGGACTCATAAACTGTTTGGTTACTTGCAATCATTCTTGAAAATATCTTCGTGTTAAGCAGAACAAAGAAATATATACAATTAAACATGATTGAAACTATTGAGGCTGAGTGATGACTTTGTGGGTGAACTTTAAGTAAACAGTGCCTGAGGAAAACGTGTCTGTGGTCAGGTGGGATTTTGTCAGGCTTTATGGCTAAAGTTATTTTCGTAACTACTTACGAAATTAAAAGTCATGTCAGCGGTTGGTGTTATTAGGTTGGGCTCTTCAACTGAATGCGCAAACGCGGTGGCGCGCGCTGGATGTCACTGGATGTAAACAAAGCGCAAAAGAAACGTCGTAATTATGTTGTCAATTAGTCATGAAGTTAGAAAAAAGTACCAATGATTTTTATGCAGGTATGTTTATTATATTAATCATCAGAGTAGTTATGTTTCGTTAACAGTTCATCTATTCACCACGGGAACTTTTGTTTCCATAACCGCAATAATTTCGCTTTATTTTCAGTTAGATTTCGTGGTTGCTCAAATTACCAACTATTACCAAAAACTAGTTTGGGACTGTTATTTAATAACCCACCACTGTAATATGACGAAGTCATTTTCACTTACAGTGTAAAAAGTTTTAAAACAGAGGCGCAAGTTATGGGCATGTGTAGAATTTAGAGAAAGCTACAATTCTGTGGAAATCGCAAATCTGTCCTCACATTTCTGTCCAAATGATTACTGAAAAAGTAGAAGCCTATATGCAAACCTTTTATTTGATTTGAAATATGTTTTAAAGTTGGAGAAGATCAGCTGGTGGGGAAGCAGCAGTTCATCACCTGATCAGACGGAGCCATCGCAGAGTCCTGACAAACGTACGGTGCACATCTAGGCCATACACTTATAGTTTATTATCTTCATTGTGTTTGTGTATAATACTATACCAGTCAAACTCAAAGGTTTGGACACGCTGGACTGAATTTCACAGCAGTTTAGACCCTGAAACTGCAGTATTAAAGTTGACATGAATTCATAATTCATGGCTTAATTGTGCACAATTCATCAGTCTCATGTTATTCCAAATAAAATACGGTTGTCCTCAGAATCCTGAATCTAAAAGTTTCTCTTTTCAGATGACATCCCAGTCACAAAACCTGCTCAAGCGTTGGTGTCGGTGGTCCAGGAGGGGAACAGTCCCGCACAACCCACCGGAAACTCACATTCAGGTCTGTCTGCAGTGCACTCTGGGAGGAAGTTCCCATTAGATCAAATCAAGACTGAGTATCACTTACAAATATGTCCCATATTACACATTACGAATGCCATATTTTTTTTTATTTTTTTTTACTTGAACTTTTTTTCAGAGTCCTCTCTGATTTATGATGAACAATGTCCTTTTGGGATCTTGATGTAGTGCCAATGCGTTCTCAAGGTTATTATATAATTGTTTTACTCTGTCGTTTCAGTTCATCAGATCCCGTCTCAGTACTACCCAAACACCGACCCTGATGAAATTGCTGAAGTGGAGAAGATCAACCTCTATGTAAAATGTGCTGGGAAGACCATGGAAGTGGACGTGTTCCCAATGGAAAATATCCGTGTTTTACTAAAGGAGGCTTGTGACAAGTCAGGGAAGAAACCAGAGAGGATGGCTTTGGTTTATGAAGGTAAACACTGCATTCGTAAATTGTTTCTTGAGATTGATTTGATGCACCAAGCTTAAAAACTTCAGTTTGATGAGTGAGCCTGCAAATCAGTAATTGCTGGCATTATTTGTTTTCAGGAAAATATCTGGATGGGAACGAGAATGTGTGCCATTATGGTCTACGAAGAGGAACCACATTGAATTTGATTTATGCCTAAGTCATGCCTGGAATATCCATCTGGATACACAATTACACTACAAGAAATGTCAATTAAGCTCAATCATGTTATCATTATCAAGTGCTATGGATTTAAAACGGTGTCATTGTAAATGGTACATTGTATTGTAAAAAGTATTGTTTTTCTGCGTACAATGTATATTCTCCATATTGTAAAATAAATATGTGTTGTCTTACCTCAGCAGTTTTAATTTAATATATATTTTTTTTACTTGATTTTGCCTTGAGACATGTTGTGAAAAACAGTATTGTAGTAAGGCCCCGCCCAATCGGTCCAACAACAGACTCCGATAAGCGGATGAAAGCTTACTATCCCTTTAAATGAATGTTATAAATTAAATGACTTCATATCATTATGAAGTCTCCTCTTTGAAGGGAAACAACCTTGATTATATTAGCTGTCTATTTTATTATTACCATTATCTTTTAAATCTGATGGCACGTCCACCCATTTAAGGAAAATATGAAAAAAGTTAGTAGATTTTTTTTTTTGTTTAACTACAGTTTTAAAAGACGATACAATTCTTTATTTGGTAAATCTATGTTGATGTGGCTGATTGTAGGAATGATTGTCCACCCTGTTATATCAGTGAAAGTTTACATAGTGATTGTAAAAGTAATTTGTAGAAAATTAAATGGAAAAAAAAGGCTTTGGAAAGTTGAAGTAGTAGTGCATTTAAAGTTTGTTGGCAACTTTTTGGATTTACATGTTTACCATCTAAATCCAGTTCAAACCAAAGGTAAATTGTTACTGGTTGTATCTCATCCATTCTTTATACCATTGTCAACAGTGAACACTGTTATTAGTTTGTCCACTCTGTTAAGCAGTTGTTGTTTTTTAACAATAAATTTATAAAAATCAACACGCACAAAAAACAACACTTCCTTTTAAGCATTTTTATCTGTCTCTACCAGGGTGATCATTTTTTACATATCCTATTTAATAAATAGTTACATTTAGCCCCTATTTACCCGAACTTGACCAAAATACGCTATTTATGTATTTATTTTTCAAATGTTTTCCATCATCCTATCATGACTACACAAAAACCTCTTTTAAAAACGGAGTTTGATTTTCTACATTTTATGATGGTCAAAAGGCACCGAATAACAGGACTGACCCTTTTTGTGATATACAAACGTTATCCGAAAAGTCCGAGTTATAACTGTGTTATGCAGTGTTGTAGTCGAGACCACCTCACTCGAGTCCGAGTCGACACCGAGACCAGAGAGAGTCGAGTCCGAGTCAAGACCGAGTCCATAAAGAGTCGAGTCCGAGACCAGAGACGGTCGAGTCAGAGTCGAGACCGAGAAGGGTTGATTACCTAATTTACTTTTATTTACTTAGAGAAATCCTTTTTTTTTTTTTTTTTTATTACAATTTGTCATGCGCAGTTGCGCACTAAAATCACCAATCACTGGGCGTGTCAATCAATTAAAAGAAATATTTTATTAACATACATTAATAATCATGAAAAATATTTTTAATTGAACTCGAGTGGACTCGGGAATAATTCCGAGTCCTAAAAAAAAAATGTTCGAGTACGAGTCAATTCCGAGTCCAAATGCACACGAGTCCATGACAAGATCAAGACCATTAAAATATGGTCTCGAGAGCGAGTCCGAGACGAGTCTCGAGTACTACAACACTGGTGTTATGATTAAAAATCCCCAGCATTAAATTCACAACTCGGGCGTTGTTAACACACAGTAAAACAGCAGAAACCACGTGATTAACGCGGAAGTTACGCCTCTGTTAAGTGTGTGTGTGTGTGTGTGTGTGTGAAGTGGATCAGTCACTCGCAGACCAGCGGTTGGGTTGTTCTGACTGGAGGTTTGGGTTTTGTTTCATTTCTGCAACATCTCGAGAAGTTATAGACTGTAATCCACAGCAGAATCCATTATCAGTGAGAACAAGTGAGTATGTCAAGCCATTTCCTTTTAAAAATGATCGATGTTGCATAAGTTTGTGTGCGACTATCAGAAGAGGATCCACCAAGCATCGCTCTCTTTCCATCAGCTCAGCTTTAAACGCGACAGAAGTCAGTGTTTCATTGTTTAACAGAGCAGCGTTTCTGTCTCAACATCAAGCTGGGGTTGAAAGCTTCATCAAGCACTTTGTAATGCAACAGACTGAACGCCATTGAGCTTGATTTACTTTTATAATATGCCACTTGCAACCTATAATTTCAGGTTAGGGCTCATTCTTCTCAAAGTATTTTGCCTCAGGATAATTATGGTGTACCATTAGCGAAGAATGCATGATGACAGCAAGCCACGGCAGATTCTCCTGGGTTTCGTGTTTTTCCAGATGGCTTTCAGGATTAAGATGCACGCCGAGCATGTTTTTGTTGTAAATGGTGAACATGTGCATATAAATCAGTCCATATGAGACACTGACCCAGTTTTCTCTCATGTGCCATGTTAGTACAGACTGTAACTGCTTCATATCTGTGGCAGCGCTTGTGTTGACACTTCAGCAGAAGTGTGTGATGGAGGGAAATCTGTGCTTTTATATCGGAGTGTGTGTGCAATTGTTTATTATTTCTGCACTTCTTTTTCTAAATTATCAAGTCATTTGTGAATATAGACCAAGGGGGCACACCCAACCAAAGCTGCATGTTTTTTTTCTCTTTTTTACTGTAGTTTCTACATTATATTTTTCCTTGCATCTTCAACTTCAGTTTGGGTCTATTATAATATATAATATTAGAGTAAAAAGACTGAGTGAGTCAAGGATAGCATTTTTGTGGACTTTGGGATTAGCAACCACACCCTTTGAAAAGTATGATTTAATTATTGCATATGGAGCACCGAAATATTAGCTAATAACTAAAAACGTTGTGCATCAAATGTAATAATTGCTGCATTGATTGCACACAATAATTTATTGCAGTTTTTGTGCACAAAATTGTTAATGCATTTAGTGCTTAAAATGTGTAATACATTTGGTGCACAATACTTATAACATTTACGGCACAAAATGAATCTGTGCTTGGTGCATAAATGGTTATTGCATAGGTGCACGATAAAAATGAGTTATTGCATTTGATGCACAGAAAATACGATTGCATCTTGTGCATAAAAGTATTTATTGCATTTGGTGCATAAAAGAATTAGCCATTGCATTTGGTGTATTAAATACAAGTTTATTGCATTTGGTATACAAAAAAAAAAACAGTTATTGCATTTGGTACAATAACTTCACCTCGGTGTGCACTAGGGGTGTCACGATTCTCCAAATCCTCGATTCGATTAAGTTATCGATTCTAAGGTCACGATTCGATTCGATTCTCGATTTAAAAAAAAAAATGTAAAGCGCAGATTGCTATGCAATTTTTAGACTACACATTTATGCATTATGCAATATAAATTTGTTCACAATGTACACTGCACCATTGCCAAATTTAAAATATAACAAAAACAAGTAACATAACTTAATAGTATAACATTTAAAGCCCCTGAAATGACTAGAAAAAAAGTTTAGTTAATTTTGATGAACGAGATTGAACAATAGAGTCAGTAAAACGATCCGAACTTTCCATCACGGACGCGACATGGGGCGTGGCAGTATCAACGATACCATTTTTTATTTCGATTTCGATACCATTGAATTAATTTCGATCGATTTCGATTTAATATCGAAATCGTGACACCCCTAGTGTGCACCAAATGCAGTGCATAAATACAAATTTTACGCTCATAAGAAAATGTGGTGGTGTTCGGCCCATGCATAAAGGCGCTTTTCCACTGCATAGTACGGTACGGTTCGGTACGGCTCACTTGTGGTGCTTTTCCACTGCATGGTACGGTACAGTACGGTTCGCTTCAGGTCGCTTTAAATGGTACCTGGTCTGTTGAGGTTCCAAGCGTACCGTACCGGTACTAAAATGTGACGTGAAACACTGCAGATCACTGATTGGTCAGACAGAATCGTCACTACTAGCGTCATTGGATTTGCGACACGAGACACGAGACACTTTTTTTATCAGTATTTTTGTTTTGCTGCCATCAGCCTCATTTTAAACACATTTTTCCGTCAGTTAAAAACAACCACATACCGAGAATCAGGAACACCATCCCCTCGATAGTCTCCATTGTTCCTGTGTTGTGGGTTTGAAAATGTGGCGCTTTTAAGATGATGTCATGGCAGTAGAGGCGCGCGCAAATAACGATCAGTCCCACACACTTTGAAGGGGTACTACTGCGGTGGAAACGCAAAGCGATCCGAACTGTTCCGCGCCGAGTCGAAGCGTACTGAGCCGAACCGTACCGTACTATGCAGTGGTAAAGCGCCATTAGTCACTGCTACAATGCCACTGTGTTGCTATGTGGTTGCTAAGGGGGAAAATGTTAGGATGATTGCTTAGAAAAGTAACACGTTATTTACTTTATTGTTTTTTCCCTTCTGCAGTTTCTCTAATCTTTCATTATTCGGATGAACGGGCAGGAACAATCGTTCTTAAATGGCTACTATTGGGTGTTTTGTCATAATGAGAATAGCAATGAGATTTTTCTTGTACGTTCCAGTGCTGAATGTCTGCTGTGGTTATGATGATCTGAGCTCTCTGCCACTTAATTACGTCATCAAGCTTTCTTCTCTCTGATGTGCATTTAACATCTTGACACCCTGCTTCTTGCAGTGTGTGTTTGACAGAAGAGTGGAAGGTTTTAGTGAACGATACTGCACAGGTTTGTCTCTCTCTCTCTCTCTCTCCCTCTCTCTCCTGCAGATTAGGCTATAGCGGGTTTCTCAGCTCCCTGGTGAATTAGAAAGTCCCTCCATATTCTTTCATTCCAGTCACAGCGGTTTCCTTTATCGAGATCCGATAAAGGCACTTTCATCACCCAGAGGAATATGGGTGGAGAAATTGAAAGACAAAGACTAAAACTTAAAACACTGACTGTTCAAACAGCATCTGGAAGTTGGAAGGCAATCAAAGATCAATGCAATTCACACTAAACGACATGCATCTAATAATCTCAGGTATGACATGCATGTAGACTGTACGATGAAGTTAACATAGAAGAATAAAACGTCATTAGCGTGAGCTAGTGGTGAACAAATCAGACTTTGGCAATTGAGGTTTTTAAGTGCTGAAAAATAGGAAGAAGTGAAAGAGGAGAATATGGACACGGTCATGGCTTGAGAAATGCTTTGGCAATCTTGGAAACTGAGCTTGAGGAAAGTAGGTTTAAGTTTTAGCACATGTTGCGTTGATCAATACGCCATTTCATGTTGCATGTTTATTGGGTAGTCAGACCACGAGGGTCATAGCAGTAAACACGCACTGAGATGATCGTGCTGAAGTGTTAAATGATCAAGGCTTTGAGTTTCTCTTATTGTGCTCCGGTCAGCGCTGGGTATAAAAACAGACCCGTGCTGTCAAACAATAGCGTGCGCACCGAGAACGAGCATGAGACTGGCTGCAGTTTCTCCAATGGCCACCGGTGTCAGTAACGGTTAGAAATTTGAGAACTTACGCAATGCTCCTTTAACAAAAGCAATGAAAGCCTCTTAACTGCTTTAGAAGAGTATTATTCCCCCTCTCTAGTTTTTAAAAAATCCATCTATACACAATTGTTTTTTTCTATCAGCTTCTGTTTATTGACTTCTTTTTTTGTTGTTCTGCTTTGTCTCTCAGGGTTGTTTTGAGGTCAGATGATATCTACGATGAGGTCGTAACACAAGCTTATCCTGCTTTCGGTCCAGATTGATGCCAGAATGGCCACTGCTAAGAAAGGTGTGTGTCTGTCTTTTACACACTCACAGCTGAAGGTTTTCTTCTTTTTTTTTTTTTACAGCAGTTTTACGTTTAAATCGTCAAATTGGCCATAAATCAAATGTGAACTTTTTCTTTTCTGGGGGTAAAGAAACTCACTTCCATTTATCACATGCTGTATATACCGCTCCACTGCTGAATATATAAATGAACGTTAACATTAATTATTTATGCTGCTTCGGTTTTGCGTTTTTGCGGTTTATGCATTAAAGTGACAGTAAATTACATTTCTAATGTTACAAAAGATTTCTTTTTCATAAAAAAAAAAAATTCTGTTCTTTAAAGAACCCTGAATGTTTTTTAAATCAGTTTCTTGCAAATATACGGAAGAGGATTAGGACCAAGCAATAATAAAAAATAAAAACATCTCGAGATTAAAGTCATTATAATGCGAAATTAAACTCGTTAAATTTTGAGGAAAAAAAAGTCGAAATACAATCTTGAGATTAAACTCATTAATTTTCGAGAATAAAGTCGTTGTGTTGCAAAAAAAACTCGAAATACAATCTTGAGAATAAACTCATTAAATATCGAGAATAAAGTAATTGTTTTTTTGAGAAAAAAACTTGAAATACAATCTTGAGAATATACTCACTAAATATCGAGAATAAAGTAATAGTTTTTCGAGAAAAAAAACTCGAAATACAGTCTTGAGAATAAACTCATTAAATATCGAGAATAAAGTCATTGTGTTTTAAGAAAAAAACTCGAAATACAATCTTGAGAATAAACTCATAATTTTTCGAGAATAAAGTTGTGTTTAGAGAAATAAAACTCGAAATACAATCTTGAGAATAAACTCATTAATTTTCGAGAATAGTCGTGTTGCGAGAAAAAAAACTTCTATTTAATGACTTTATTCTCAAGATTGTATTTAGACTTTTTTTTCTCGAAATTTAACACGTTTTTTTTTCTCGAAACACGACTTTATTCTTGATATTTAATGAGTTTATTCTCAAGATTGTATTTCAACTTTTTTTCTCGAAATTTAACTAGTTTAATTTCACATTATAATGACTTTAATCTCCAGATGATTTTATTTTTTATTATTGCTTGGCCCTAATCCTCTTCCGTACAAATAACAAATTGTTATTTTAAATTTTTATAACATTTCACAATATTACATTTTTTGTCAAATAATTCAGTCTTGGTGAGCATAAGAGAGTTCTTTCAAAAACATTACAAACTCAAACTTTTGAATATGACAAATTTTAAAAATGCTTTTTAGGAAGTTGAATGTGTTTAAAAAATAAATAAATAATCCCGATTCCCACCACACTGACTTTAAACTGCCTTTCAAAAATGTCAATCTGCTTATCATGAGTTTTGACAACCTGCTGGCTTTTCAGTCTCAGGAATGAGGCTTCAGAGATTTTAATAAAGCAAGAACAATAATGAATTCTTGCTCAGTTGGTGGTGACTCAGCAGTTGCTAAACATGTGGGCTGTTTCTGATCATCAGGAAATGTGCAAGAAAGAGCTCGTGTCTGTTTTCACGTCTGTCTGCGAAACCGTCGGAAAAAACTCCCGAAAGATAATGTCTGGCTGCTGTCTTTCCACCACTTATTGTGGTAATCAATCCATCCTGGAGGCACAAAGATGGCCTCCATTTTGTTTTTGTGTATGAATGCGATAAAGTTTCATTTTGGATGAAGGCAGAGGCTCTGTCATGCTGTGTATTGTTGCACCAGAACATCTACGGTTTCTTCAGCTCAGGCAGCTGTGCGACATTCACAAAGCATCTTCCAATCCCAGCCGGCTCGAGGCTGTGTGGTTGTGTATTAAAGCACAAAACTGACCCCAGAACAGCTTTTAGGAAATGTCGTGTTCCTCAAGGGCCAGATTTTCTCGTTGTTGCCATGGCTACGGTGTGAAGTTTTAGATGAGGTTCATAATCTAAACCTCTATACGGCACCACTGAGCGTTCACTTGATGGAGAGTCTGTCGATCTCTGGTCCCTGCCAGACTGCAGCATTTCTGCTTTCAAATTGCTTTTAGATTATTTACATAAAGAACAAAAATTATTTAGACCAATTCACCTTTTCAGGCGTTTATCAGAAATTTGGGCCTTGAAAGTCATGGACATAAATACATGAACTCCTCTGGCCCTACTTGTGTAGCAAGCAAGCCAAAGGCAACAGTGGCAAGGAACCGAACAACTCCATCAAGTGACCCAATGGTGTCCTAGAACGCCATCAGGTGACCCAATGGTGTCCTAAAACGCCATCAGGTGACCCAATGGTGTCCTAAAACGCCATCAGGTGACCCAATGGTGTCCTAAAACGCCATCAGGTGACCCAATGGTGTCCTAAAACGCCATCAAGTGACCCAATGGTGTCCTAAAACGCCATCAGGTGACCCAATGCTGTCCTTAAATGCCATCAGGTGACCCAATGCTGTCCAAAAACGCCATCAGGTGACCCAATGCTATCCTTAAATGCCATCAGGTGACCCAATGCTGTCCTAAAACATCATCAGGTGACCCAATGCTGTCATAAAACTCCATCAGGTGACCCAATGGTGTCCAAAAACGCCATCAGGTGACCCAATGGTGTCCTAAAACGCCAATCAGGTGACCCAATGCTGTCCTAAAATGCCATCAGGTGACCCAAAGCTGTCATAAAACTCCATCAGGTGACCCAATGGTGTCCAAAAACGCCATCAGGTGACCCAATGGTGTCCTAAAATGCCATCAGATGACCCAATGCTGTCCTAAAACACCATCAGGTGACCCAATGGTGTCATAAAACTCCATCAGGTGATCCAGTGGTGTCCTAAAACTCCATCAGGTGATCCAGTGGTGTCCTAAAACTCCATCAGGTGACCCAATGGTGTCCAAAAACTCCATCAGGTGACCCAATGGTGTCCTAAAACTCCATCAGGTGACCCCATGGTGTCCTAAAAATCCATCAGGTGACCCAATGGTGTCCTAAAACTCCATCAGGTGACCCAATGGTGTCCTAAAACTCCATCAGGTGACCTAATGGTGTCCTTAAACTCCATCAGGTGACCCAGTGGTGTCCTAAAACTCCATCAGGTGACCCAGTGGTGTCCTAAAACTCCATCAGGTGACCCAATGGTGTCCTAAAACTCCATCAAGTGACCCAATGGTGTCCTAAAACTCCATCAGGTGACCTAATGGTGTCCTTAAACTCCATCAGGTGACCCAGTGGTGTCCTAAAACTCCGTCAGGTGACCCAATGGTGTCCTAAAACTCCATCAGGTGACCCAATGAAAATAAAACCCAAAGAAAATAAAAACCTTGGGAGAACCCAGGCTCAGTCAGGGGCCAGTTTTCCTCTGGCGTTTATGAACTAGAGGCCAGATATACAGTAACTGTAAGGTAAAAATTTATATGAATGTCTCTATGATGTTTAAATCTAGATTTCTCCATTCCAGGATAGTAGTATTTTAATGCTGTGTATATCCTCTGTTGGTCATCTAGACCATGAGACACCAGTTGGCAGGTCTGTTAGTCATGTGTGAGAGTGTTTATAGTCTCTACATTTGGCAAACTGTTGGAGTCCCATAACCTCTGTAATGAGGTCAATTACATGATCACTCATACAAATGTCGTCCTGTCCCATGCAGATTACATTACATTATGTGTAATTTTACCTCAGTGCCACAGCTGCAGGCAAACAGGGCCAACACTGACCCTACAGATTCATATCTTTTTTTTATTTGTAAAATATACTCCTACTCAAATATACTCAAATATAGTTCTCTTAAAATGGCTCTTTCTTCTCTTTTCTGCATTTCACTTCTCCTCCAGTTTGTGTGATGATCATTCTCATACTCTAAACTTGGCATTGTGCTCTTATGACAAATTGTTGGTGATGCTCTTCATTCGCACTTTACTTTGGATGAAATGTAAATGTACATTTTTATTGCAGCCAGTTTGAGTGTGATTGTGAAGTATCTTGGCGACACCATCTTATTGTTTTTATCTCACTAGACTTCCTCTGAATCTAAAATGTCATTTATTTTTATTCATAGCGCAGGGATCCAAAGAGTCCCTGATGTAATCAGCACTATGTCTGTCAATGTCCGGTCATTTCATGAGATGAGTCCCCAGTGCCGACGCTACATTGTAGCCCATTCAATTCTAACAGCATATAGTGTTTATTGTGCGATCGCCATGTGTGATAAGACACTTATTTGAATACTTTATAACTAATGTCTGTAATATTGCCAGTTTTATTGGCCCAGTCTGGTCTACCGCTTATAGTGCATTAGGGATGGGACGGTATGAAAATTTCATATCACGACGATTATAGTGTCCAAAATAATCGTGATTATCAATATTATCACGGTTTTGTTAAAAATGTATGAAAGTGCTCAAAAAGAACTGATGCTCACACTGAAAACATTTCAACAAGTTTTATAATTGAAAATCAACAAACAACAAATAAAACAAGCCTCTCTATGCAGTTTTTTAAGCAAGATTCTATTCTATGGCATTTGCTTCTTTATAATGCCCGTCGTCAATAGCAACGCATTATTACACAGCGCACATCCATATCACAACGGACGCGCGCTCTTGTTTCATTCAAATACAACTTGCCGTCTTGCGTCTCCGGTTTTTGATTGTATTGCAAAAATGAAATCAGAGTTGATTTATTGTTTACGGAGTTTGATAATATTGGTGTGATATATCTTGTCTGGACGATTGTTTTACAAAATGAATTCATAAACAGGTAAGATTTAAAACATTAGGTAATCTCATTATCAATTCAATATGTCCCCGTAATTATGTGGTAAAAATAAAATCGGTTTAATACGTGATGTATCTATACTTTACTATCCCTTAAAATATCACTCGTAATAATAGTCTTGTTTGAAGTTGTTCGTTCGTCTTTGGCTCAAATCCACTTGCTACGAACTTTTCTTCGCGGAAGCTTGACGTCTATTTCAAGTGAGTGACATAAAATGTTTCAACTCAAAACAACATTTCGTGCCCAATTGTTTCCCAGACGTAGTTTTGGTATTAAGGTCAAAGTTAACTTGCCTTGCGTTCGGGTGATGATCACACAAGACGACTTGGCAGATTTGAAGCGTTTTTTTGTTCGGCAGACAGGGTGACCATCCTCGATCAAGTTTCCCTCAGGACTTTTGTAAAACCCAAAATATGACCACACCTCAGATTTGGTCCTCTTAAAAGGCTGAAAAATCTCCTGAGCACGGTCACTGCCTTCCACCATTCCTTCTCGATAGTAATTTAAAAAAATATTGCGTGCTGCGCGCCTGCGTCAGACTGACCGACAGGATTCAGTGAGTTTTTAAAATCGCGATAATCAAACACGGTTTTAATGATAATTAAATTTTAAACGATAATACTAACCGTCAGTACATTTTATCACGGTTTATCGTGAAACCGGTTATCGTCCCATATAGTGCATGTCTGAAACCCACTTGATACACAGTGATACGAATGAGGGCGTTGGTTTTCCTAGATCAATTCCAGCACAAGTCCTCCTCCTTTTGAAGTTTATCACAGCATCTTCTCTGACATGAACAACACAAACCAAACTCTTCCAGTCTCAGCTACAACTGCAGTGTTTGAGGGCCAAAGTAGACGTTTGCGGGCAGCCAATGAACAACATAGACTTGCATTATGGAAATTTGTTACAAACCTTCATAGGTTCATTCAGGAATTTAGACTGGAATTAATGATTATTTATTGAATCCTATCTAGAAAAGAGAAAATCTTGGAAGTGGGCTCTGTTGACTTTGACAAGTATGAAACCTGTAGCTCAAACAGTGCAGCAAGTCATGGCTCGATTCCCAGGCAATGCATGAACTGTGTAACTTGAATGCAATTTGATTTGCTTTAGATAAGCGTCTACTAAATGCATGAATGTAAATGTAAGAAACAGCCAGAAGGCTCTAGCAACCACATAGAAATGCCCTGGCAAACACCTTAGAATTGACACGGTTAGCATGAGAAAAAGTGTTAGCGTGTGTTTTTCAGGAAATGTAATCTAGTTACTTGATAATTTAATTTAGATTCAAAATAAAATAAAAAACTTCATACACACACACACACACACAAAAAAAGGACATTAATTGCAATGTCTTATTGCCAAAATACAATAAAAGCAGTTTTTGGGCAGAGGCTTTGAAGGATTTTAGATTGAAAATGAAGGACAAATCCCCAAAGCTGATGTTCATTACGGTGGGCTTTGTGCCCTGTTGGTTCAGATGTGAGCGTTTAGCTCAAGCGTTACCGTTCAAAGGTTTAGGGTTAGTATGAGATTCAAAGCGATGCATTAAACTCACCAAAAATGACAGTAAACCCATTAATAATGTTATGTTTCAATTAAAGGCTGTTCTCTTTATCTTTATCTTTATATTCATCAAAAATCCTAGAGAAAAGGGTTTCCACAAAATGCAGCACAACATTTTTGAAAACAACTGTTTCAGTAATATTGTTAATAATTAGAAATCGAAACGAATCAGCATATTAGAATGATTTCTGAAGAGTCATGTGACTCACAAAAAATGGATTCCATGTTTAAATATATTCAAATAGAAAACACTTTTCATCAAATAAATGCAGCTATGGTGAGAAGAATAGAGACTTCTTTTAGAAACATACCGACTTTTGAATGAAAGTGAATTTACTACAATAATGTAAGAAGTTTTACTCTAATCCTGCAACACAAATGGATTTTAAAAGAAGAATTAGCATTGATCTTGCACTTTAGTTCAAGGCCTAGTTTGATCTGTGTGTGAGAAACACACCCCTGAAGGCCTGACGACCTGCTTTATTAAATCAGACTGTAAAAGAGCAGAGCCAGGAAGAACATTGCTCGGGATTCTCTTTCTCTTTTTTTAGTTTTGATATTTTTAGTGCTGGTGCTGTAATTGCCACATTGGATGTGCTGAAGGTGTTAGACAGACAGCTTGCACATTAAAACCCTTTCAGAAAAGACTAATTTAATTAACTCCTTTTTTCTTGTTTCATTTTGCTGTTGCGCTCCATCTAGCCATTTTTGAATGCGTGAACACATCATAACGTCCCCTAAAAACACAGGGTGAACCTAAAACCAGTTTTCAATCCCTAATAAATCCTGTGTGAAAGAGACTGAGAGACAAACTTGAAAAGTAAAAATAGCCCCAATACTTGTGTCATGATATTATCTCCTGTCGTCTGCATCATTTTTAATTCTATGTTTGTTTGATCCAAAGCTTAAATTAAAAACATCACGTTTTTTTTAAAACTGATTTAAAACACTTTACATTGAATGTAAGCCCAATTTAAGAAATTAAATTATTTAGTTATTTAAAGTAGATCAGTCTATTCAAATATAGTTTATGAATTTTGGCAGAAAACTTCTAAATGGAAATGAAATTTTAAATTGTAAGCCCACTCTGCTGTAACTTTCTTTGATTAAAGAAATGAAAGATCTCTGGTATTAGACTTTCAGGGTTTTTGGGTGTCAAATGGCAAGGTCGATTTGAATAATTGCAACTTTGAAAGGTTCTTGTTGAGCATGTTTAATTCAGCGCAATGTGTGTAAATCTGTGGGCAGTGTGTAATTAGCCCAGCTGTAAGTGCTTTGCTTTTGTTCTTCTGCAGCGTCGTCTAAGACGGGGGGTGTTCGCTTCGCGGAGGAACCGGCCGCCGCTCACTCGCATGTGCATTTTGACGAGAAACTGCACGACTCCGTCGTCATGGTGATACCCGAATCAACCAGGAACTTCCTGGTTAAGGTGAGCGAGTGATATTGCTGATGCTATTCATTAGCCTTATTTGATGGTCTTTAGTTGAGAATGTGAGTTCATATTACAGGGAGAACACTGAGTTTCCCAGCTCATATCAGATCTTCAGTTTCTTTTTTATTATGCCTTATTATGTGAGGGCATTGACAGAACTCGTGCCGAAAGCTGTATCTGGAATTTGAAGAGAGCGAACGGGATCAGGAAATGACACAAGCCAGATTGGTTGCATTATATGAGCAGCACGGGTCAGTATGTCAGAGCATGACACTAAACACTCGCCCATGGCTGTGATGAGACTATTTTTATCTCTGATTAGTTGTTCCATAACTTTTTGGTGTAGTGGATTGCCATCAAGCGATTTGAATTATTATTATTTTTTGTAGTGGTTCTCGTTTTAGATGGATGGATGGATGGATGGATGGATGATTAGTTAGATGGATGGATGGATGGATGGATGGATGGATGATGATTAGTTATATGGATGGATGGATAGATGGATGATGGGTGGATAGATGATTAGTTGGATGGATGATGATTAGTTATATGGATGGATGGATAGATGTATGATGGGTGGATAGATGATTAGATGGATGGATGGATGATGATTAGTTATATGGATGGATGGATGGATGGATGATGGGTGGATAGATGATAAGTTAGATGGATCGATGGATGGATGGATGATGGGTGGATAGATGATTAGATGGATGGATGGATGATGATTAGTTATATGGATGGATGGATGGATGGATGATGGGTGGATAGATGATTAGTTGGATGGATGGATGGGTGGATGGATGATAAGTTAGATGGATCGATGGATGGATGGATGATGGGTGGATGAATAAATGGATATGGTTAATTGGTTGGTCGCTTAGTTGGATGGATGGATGGATGGATGGATGGATGGATGGATGAATAAATGGATATGGTTGGTTGGTTGGTTGGTCAGTTAGTTGGATGCATGGATGGATAAATGGATAGATATATGGTTGGTCAGTTGGATGGATGAATAACTATAGATGGATATGGTTAGTCAGTTAGTTAGCTAGATGGATGGATTGATGGATATATATGTTGGATGGATGGATGGATGAATAAATGGATAGATATATGGATGGATGGATGAATAAATGGATAGAAATATGGTTTGCTAGTTAGATGGATGGATGGATGGATAAATGGATATATATATGGTTTGATAGATAGATAGATGAATAGATAGATGGCTGGATGGAGGGATGGTTGGTTAGTTAGTTGGGCAGATGAATAAATGGATCGATATACGGTTGGTTAGTTAGCTGGATGGATGGATAGATGGATGGATGAATAAATGGATGTATCTATGGTTTAGATGGATGGATGGATAGATAGATAGATATATGGTTAGTCAGTTAGTTGGATGGATGATTAGTTAGTTGGATGGAGGGATGGATGTTAATAGATGAATGTGGTTTATAAAAGTAAATGGGTCTGTTTTGTTGTGATTCTTCGCTGTACACAAGCTACTTGTTGTGAGAACAGTGAGTTTTTGAATACATTTCAGTCTTTTCATTCCTCCTACTCGCAAATATCTGAGACAAGATAGACATGCATTCTCGCGTAACATTCACCCCACAGTGGGTGTCATATTCTGACTCTTTTCATCGCACATGCTCCCGCTCCCTCCACCTAACTGCCCCGTTACTGCCCTGTGTTGCCATGGAGACAGCAGTGTATGAACACCTGCACCTCTGGACTGTCTCTCTTGTAGGTTATTAATGTTTTGACGAGGACTCAGAGACCCAGATGCAGTTTGAATGTTTCCTGAGTTCTGTCACTCTCTTTTCCACCAGTGCTCATTAGTTTTTAACCCTCAAATTATTATCCCATTTCCTTTATTGGTTAAAAAGATATTCAACAAGTAATGAACATTTAATCTGACAGAATATTTTTGGGGGCATGAGCTTGTTTTGAGAACCATCTATGTTAAATGTTTTCAATTGCTGTACTCCTTCATCAAGTGCCATGCTAATGCTATCAAAGCATTGGGTCACCAATTAGCAAAGTAGCATTTTTTAAATTAGCTGGTTAAAGTTAGCCAAGTTTCCACTACTAAAAATATTTAAGTCGAGATTACATCATAATTTTAAGTTGAGTGTGAATAAGCTTGCTTAAATATTTAAAGTAAAGAGCCATTAAAATGCATGATCTGCAAGTTCTGCTTACTTAAACGTTAAATTTTTTACCTTAAAAAATGTGATGTAACCGATTACATCAAGTTATTTGAGTTTTGCCTACTTATTCGGGTTTACAGTGTATGATTCATACAATGGTTTCATCAGTCAGCCAAGATTTAATTAACATTAACAGTGAACTTCTTATTACTTTTTTATCACAGTAAACGATGATCTTTATCAAAAGTAGCAGATCAAGTGCGCACAGTTTGACTCGAAATATTACCTGGTGCCACCCACTCATACCCTCTCTGCTTCCCTCGATCTCCTCAGGTGGGCTTCCTGAAAGCACAGCACCGATATGAGATCGTGTTCACACTGCCTGAGGTGCCAGAGCTCGGGAAAGACGTGTGTCCAGCCCCCATCCCCAATCCACACCTGCGGATCACTAATTTAACCGGGTCCTCAGATGGTACGTCCCATTGCTCTCTGACCCAACATGGCTGAACATGCTGATGAAGAAACGTCAAGTTATTTCTGGTGTTCGGTGGCTTATTGAAGAGATTCCAAAACTTCAATCTAAAATATTTCAGTTAATATTTCAGTAATTTAATGGTCACATGACATTCTGGTAAACTATTTTTTTCCAATTTGTTTTATCTTAAATATTTTAGTTTGACATTTTTATGATTTCATTAATCATTAGGTTTTTATATTAATTATTAGCAACTTGACAACACTTCAGCCCTGCAGTTCCCTCACAGTTTTAATGCAATGAAATTAACTTTTAAGTGTGTCTAAATCCTTTAGGAGCCTGATGGATGGATGGATGGATGGATGGATGGATGGATGGATGGATGGATGGTTAGAACAACGGATGTTAGATGGATGATGGATGGATTGATAGTTAGAGCAATGGATTTTAGATAGATGATGAATGGATGGATGGATAGAACAACGGATGTTAGATGGATAATGGATGGATTGATAGCTAGAGCAATGGACTTTGGATAGATGATGGATGGATGGATGGATAGAACAACGGATGTTAGATCGATAATGGATGGATTGATAGTTAAAGCAATGGATTTTGGATAGATGATGGATGGATGGATGGATGGATAGAACAGTGGAAGTTAGATGGATAATGGATGGATTGATAGTTAAAGCAATGGACTTTGGATAGATGATGGATGGATGGATGGATGGATAGAACAGTGGAAGTTAGATGGATAATGGATGGATTGATAGAGCAATGGATTTTAGATAGATGATGGATGGATGGATGGATAGAACAACGGATGTTAGATGGATAATGGATGGATTGATAGCTAGAGCAATGGACTTTGGATAGATGATGGATGGATGGATGGATGGATGGATGGTTAGAACAATGGATGTTAGATGGATGATGGATGGATTGATAGAGCAATGGATTTTAGATAGATGATGGATGGATGGATGGTTAGAACAACGGATGTTAGATGGATGATGGATGGATTGATAGTTAGAGCAATGGATTTTAGATAGATGATGGATGGATGGATGGATAGAACAACGGATGTTAGATGGATAATGGATGGATTGATAGCTAGAGCAATGGATTTTAGATAGATGATGGATGGATGGATGGATGGATAGATGGATAGAACAGTGGAAGTTAGATGGATAATGGATGGATTGATAGCTAGAGCAATGGACTTTGGATAGATGATGGATGGATGGATGGATGGATGGATGGATGGTTAGAACAATGGATGTTAGATGGATGATGGATGGATTGATAGAGCAATGGATTTTAGATAGATGATGGATGGATGGATGGATGGTTAGAACAATGGATGTTAGATCGATAATGGATGGATTGATAGTTAAAGTAATGGACTATGGATGGATGGATGGTTAGAGCAATGGATGTTGGATGGATGGATGGATGGATGGATAGAACAATGGATGTTAGATGGATAATGGATGGATTGATAGTTAGCAATGGACTTTAGATGGATGGATGGATGGATGGATGGATGGATGGATGGATGGATGGATGGATGGATGGATGGATGGATAGAACAATGGATGTTGGATGGATAATGGATGGATGGTTAGAGCAATGGATGTTGGATGGATAATGGATGGATGGTTAGAACAACGGATGTTAGATGGATAATGAATGGATTGATAGTTAGAGCAATGGATTTTAGATGGATGATGGATGGATGGTTAGAGCAATGGTTGGATGGATGGATTTCTATTTGTTTATTTTTGGAAGAAAAAAGATTGGATAGTAAATAGTATATTTATATTATGTTGTTGTTTATTGGCATGTTATTGTTATGATTACTTTTTTTGTTTTTACTTAAGACACATAAACAAGTGTGTTTTATGAAAGCATTTTTAAGTGTGTTCAGACTCTAAGTAAACTATGGCCAAGATTTACGTCCCCTTAAGAATAAAATCTCACGAGAGCCATACAGGATATTCCAGAGAAAGGCTCTCAGAACCGGTTCCGACCAGTTCTTCCTAAGAGTTTATTTAATGTGAAGAAGTGCTCTATGAGGAATGTATGACCACAAAAGATTCTTCAGTGTGTGTTTAGGCAAGTGCTGTCGATCTGCTGACGAAATAAAAACCATGTTTTAAAAACATACTTACAGGTAACAAAGCATTTTTGGGTTATTCAATGCGCAGCTAAGTAGCTTTTAGGCAAATATGCACAACATTTGGTGAATTTAAAGGTCAAGTGTGTCATTTTCAGTGGTTAATACGTGCGTGTTTAAAAACACGAGACGCTAGACAGTGGCAGGAGTTGTATAAGTGTTAGACTTTTTTTTTGTATGTTCACAGATGGTTGTAAATCTTGAATATATGCCAAGCTTGTTGTTGTTGGACTCTGATTCGGCAGTGACAGGTTTTTATTATGTTATGTGTAATTTTTTAAAATAATGTTTAAGTATTATGTGGACCCCAGGAAGATTAGCAGAGCTCTTGGGCATCACCAAATAAATAAACATTAAAAAAAACTTGTGCATATTTACATTGACAGACAAACAATTGATAAAACAGTGCACTACTAAAACATTAGCACTATGACTTGGATTATTATTAATTTTGACTTATTTTGACTTATTAAAGTGTTTTGACACTGTTAGAGTCCCAACATGTCAACTTCTGTCTCAACCAATCATGTTAGTTTGGGGGCGGGGCTACCTGTTGTCCACTGAAATGACAACTCCTATCAGTTTTAGGCATTTTCCATTGCGATAATAGATGAAAGATGGTGTGTATGATTCCAGGAAATGATAAATAAACATCAGACAGGAGATGTCCAGCTGAACTCATGAGTGCGAGTCTCGTCATCACACAAACGTTTTGTCTGTGAGATAAAAAATCGTTCCTGTACAATGGCTGGAGATGAACATGTGTAAATGATGCTCCTCTTTATCTGTGTTCAGGAGGTCTGAGGGTGACGTGTGAATATATGGCCCATCAGGAGGGAGTGATGTGTGAGGAGGTGCAGATTCTTAGTGAGAGCAAAGAGGACGTGTGTGTGAAGGTCAAAGTTCACGCCCGTGTCATGGGTAAGTGACGGATCTGAACAGCCAAACTGGCTATTAACAGAGTTTTGTTTGTTATAATAGTTTAAGACACTGTTTAATGACACCCTGAATGAAGGAGATCAGATGTGAGGTTGTTTGCTGCCCTCTACTGGTGTAAAAACCAGGAGGAATTCAAGTTAAAGGGATAGTTCACTGCAAAAAAAAAATTTTTCACCCTCAATTATGAGTTTCTTTCTTGAATGTCTGCCATCAACTGTTTAATTACCAACAATCTTAAAAACGGTCTTCTTCTGTGTTCAACTGGACATAGAAACTCTTTCAGGTTTGGAACAACATGAGGGGGAGGAAATGAGATAATTTTCATTTTCAGTGAACTATCCCTTTAAGAAAATGTGTGGCATTATGTTCATCAGCACAAAATAATTTCAACTTGTTTAATAATTTAAGCAAACACCTTAAAAAGGCTTTTTAAGGGTTTAAAGCATAAATGTGTTATTCTTAAAAGTATTTACATTAATTCTTCAGGTAAAATATGCATATTACACCACTGTTGGTAAGATTTTTAAAGTCTCTTCTCATCAAGGAAGCATTTATTTGAACCAAAATACAGAAAAAGCAGTAATATTGTGACATATTATTACAACCTCAAATAACTGTTTTCTATTTGAATATGTTAAAATGTGATTTATTCCTGTGATCAAATCTGTATTTTCAGCATCATTACTCCAGTCTTTAGTGTCACATGATCCTTCAGAAATCACTCCAATATTTATGGGGTGCCGTTAGTAAAGCGTCTCACACTGAAAATAACAGCAACATTGTGTCCCATTTAGCTTCAAACTATGTTTAAAAAACTGGTATGAATTTTTGACGGTAATTTTTAGCGCATTTGCATCTATATTTGTCAACTTGGAGATATTTGAAATAGTTAAATCTAAATATTAAATGTTACATCTAAATCTCTTAGTCAATCTAAGTCTAAATGTTAAATCTAAATCTGAATGTTAGCCTAAATCTAAATCTAAATGTTAAATATAAATGTTCAATCTATATCTAAATGTTACACCTAAATGTTAAATATAAATATTTAACATTTATATTTAACATTTGCTTTAGATTTAGATTTAATATTTAGATTTAACATTTAGATTTAGATTTATCATCTATATTTAGATTTAGCATTTAACATTTAGGTGTAACATTTAGATATAGATTTAACATTTAGATTTAATATTTAGATTTAGATTTAACATCTATATTTAGATTTAACATTTAGATGTAACATTTAATATTTAGATTTAACTATTTTAAATATCTCTAAGTTGACAAATATAGATGTAAATGCGCAAAAAAGTGACAGTCAAAAATTCATACCAGTTTTTTAAACATAGTTTGAAGCTAAATGTGACAATGTTGCTGTTATTTTAAGCATGAGACGCTTTACTAACGGCACCCCATAAATATGATGATTTGCTGCTCAAGAAACATTTATGATTATCATCAATGTTTAAAACGGTTGTGCTGCTTCATATTTTTGTGAAAACTGTGATTTTTTTTTTTTTTTTTTTTTTTTTTTTTTTTTTTTTTCAGGATTCATCTTTTTGTAATCGTTTTAGGGTTTATGGGGTTGTAAAATTTAAACTTTAGACCGAGATGGCTTGTAAGTGATTTTTCCCTCACTAAAATCATGTTAGCTCGCATATTGTTTATTTACTTTTGACAAAAATAGGACCCAATGTAAGTGATTAATCTCCAGATTTTTGCCAATTTTTAAAGAAATGGAGGCACAAGTCAAAATAATTTTTTGTGGTAATAAATATTATGCCACGAATGCACGCAATTGAGCTTAGCTTGTACTGACGGCAGCATTTTAAAAGTAAAAACAGAATTGATATTGTTGAATTGATGACGTTGACTTCAGTGACTCTCTTCCCCGGTCAGACCGTCTCCACGGGACCCCGATGCTGCTGGAAGGCGTGCGGTGTGTGGGAGCCGAACTCGAGTACGACTCTGAGCAAAGCGACTGGCAAGGCTTCGACTAAACGCCTGCACACACACACACAAACACACACTTCCCTCTCAGTGGCACATACTGTGTTTGAAAACACACTGTGGTCAATAGCTTCTTTTGGAATGCAGGAATGATCTGTCGTTTACTGTTCGCTCTCTGTGATTTGTCGTTTTTCAGGGTTGGAGGGGAAAAAACAATCAAATAGTGCGTTTTTCTCAGAATTCAAGTATTATGACTGAATGTTTCTTTTAGATAAAACAAATAATATGCTTTTATGTCTGCGTTATTGCACTTTCTTGCTCGAATCTGTGTGATTTTAAACTCAATCTAGGGTGATGCCTGTGCTCACTGTGAATCAGCCTCTTGTTTGTACCAGTAGGGGGCGCTGCTGACCACAACATCAAACTTACACGTTGCACCATGAACTTTATCGCATTGTGGCTTAAAAGTGTGAATGTTTTGATTCATGAACTGAAATTGATTTGATAATTATTTACTCGGATCAAATTTCATTTTCATCCATGTTTGCCCTGATATATTTGAATAAGAACGTCACTTTAAGGGCTGTTCATAAATCTTTTTATGTGTAACATTGGTCTGTTTTGTAGAGCCGAAGTGCCTGAAATCATAAACATATTCTTAGTTGATTTGACTGATGCCAGCATGTGAGCCATTTAACACTGAATGTTTGCAGCGTAGCATTGTATGGAGCCGCTGAAAATATGAGATGGGAATTCAATCAAGTCAATGCTTTTGTGTTCAACCGTACGGAGCCCCAAAGGGTCATTTTAGTGGAAGAACCAACAATAACGTAAATGCTTTTGCGTTTCCACTCAAAGAAATCGCTAGTAACTCTGTTTCCTCGCAAAAAAATTGCTACCAACTTTTTAGCTCTTCGCGAGCGAACTCTACATTTCTAAACATTTGAGAGATGACGCAAAAGCGTTGACATTTTTTCTTCCATCTCTTTTTCTTCACCGTGTCCCTATAAGGGCTTCTTACTCTAGCAAATGTTTTGCGTTCCCTCGAGAAGCTTTCGTGGCTTCGCGCGCAAAACGTTTGCGTTATTTGCTAGCTAATGCAAAGTTCTCCGAGGAACGCAATCATAAGTGTTTATACCATATCATATTTTCCCCTTCACCATGTCCGTGTACTGTTTGTCCATTGAATTGCATTGATGGATCTATGTAGAAGTGAATGCTTCTTTTAAAACGGCGTCAAACCCCCTCAAAAAGTCTATACAGAAAAAAGCAAAACTCCGGTTGGTTTCACTTTTGAGAGCTTTGTTTCTGTGTCTTACTGTTATTATTTTTTTACTCTCAAATAAAGTTGACTTAATGCTTTTATAATAAGTATTGTGGAGTAATAGTTAGTGAATCATTGCATTGAACAGCCACTAGTGGTCAGTGTACTCTAACTAATGGATCTATTCACAGTTTAGGACTGAACTTGTGAAGTGTTGTATTGGTAATTGATAAATGTAAAAAAAAAAAAAAAAACGAAATTCTACTGCGTTTGATCATGCTTGATAATCAAATAAATAATGAATAATATACAAATGCACCAATGTCCATGTATTTTCCAAATTAGTGAAATATCCATGCAGAAAACTAAATAAGCTCATTGTCTCGTAAGAACAGGTGAGATGAGAAAGATCTTTTTTCAATGTGATGAAAAGCTGACAGGTGTGTTCATTTCATCTGAAACCATTATTTCTGGAGGAGCTTTAACTTTATTTCAGACTTATTTTCAATTCATAGGATACGTGCGAAATAAAAAATTTTAAATACAGTATAATCCTCATTTCATAAGTTGTGGGTATAGTTACTTTTAGAGTGCAAACATCCATTATTCACGTAAGCAAAACTAAATTAGTGGCAAATCAGATTAGTTTAAAACAAATTAGGTTATTGCATTTCCGCGGTATAGCCTATTATTTTTAATCATGCACTGATAATTCTGTGGTGAAGTAGGCTAAATAAATACTACAGCAAATTTCTTTAAACAAAGTAAATTCTATAGCCTATTCAATTTAAACCTGTAGAAATCAGCGCGTAAATATCAACGTAAAATTAAATAAAATCTACTCGACTTTGTGATACTGTTCCCATGCAATTTTCATGCAACTAGCATGAAAAGTTAATAAGCTTCATTTCAATGTTTCCCAGCTGCGTTTTTACCTTTTGATTGTTTTACTTTTATTTGAGGTTTCTGTGTTCGGGTCATCAATCTACCGTTTTATTTAGCTACTTGGATGTTTTAGTAAAGCATTAACTTTAAAAGCATGGTCTAATTTAAAGTTATATTGTTTGAGTAAAATGTAGCCTACTTGAAACAGTATTGCAAAGTAATCTGGCCAAGTTAAAGTTGTTTATTTTTCTTTGTTTTAACTTAACTTCGATTGTGAAATAAACTGGGACATATGGTGAAAAAAAATATGAGAGTAGAGGAAAAGTTATTTGTCAATGCTTATGCTTTCTCTCGCAAATGTTTTGCCTTAGCCCGAGAAAGTTTGCGTTCGCTTTCAAACTATTTGCCTTCCCCGAAAAACGTATTGCGTCCACGCGAAAAGAACGCAAAGTTTCTCGAGGGAACGCAGAACATTTACGAGAGAAGGCAAAAGCATTGACTTATTATTTTCCCACCCCTCTCATATTTTTCCTCCCAACACCATGTCCGCTTGGGGGCTCCGCAGAAATGTAGACTACTTAAAAAAATCTGCGTGCAAAAACTTGCGGAGAAAAAAAAAAGTTTTTCAATTTTTCCAAATCGGCCTAACATCTCATTTTCACCTGTCCAATGTCAAAGACAGAATCGTATTTTATCTCGAGCCCGAATCGGCACGTCAAGGTTTTTGTTGTCCAGATCTCTCCCTCAGGGAAACAGTATTGTCTCTATGCCCTATAGTGTCACTACCTTTGTGCGTCTCAGTGATATAACACTGATGGACTGAAGCAGAAAACTCTGCTTAAAGCCAAATGAACTCATATAATCTGTGACAGGTTACTCATGATCTACAGCTGGTTTGAGCTGCCAGCGCCTTTGCGCTGCTTTGGTTATCATTATTGAAACGCAAATTTAAAGGGATAGTTCGCCCAAAAAATGAAAACCCTGTCATCATTTACTCACCCTCAGCTTGTTCCAAGCCCATGCATTTCTTTGTTCTGATCAACACAAAAGAATACATTTTGAAGGATGTTTGTTACCAAACAGTTGATGGATCCCATTGACTTCCATATTATGGGTGGGAAAAAGTCAATGGCTATACCGTCAACTGGTCTCCGACATTCTTCAAAATATCTTCTTAATTCTAAAATAAATTCTAAAGAAATTAATACAGGTTTGGAACAACTTGATGGTGAGTAAATAACAGAATTTTCATGTTTTGAGGTGTACTATCCCATAACTTTTATCGACGCACAATCACGCAAGTTCCCTTTAATAAATGGCACACGTAATTTGCTGCATGCACGCGAAACATGCGACTATACGCGTTAAACTATTGGCAATTAAAGCAAAAAAAGAAACTCAAGTGAAACTTAAATGTGCGAAAATATGAACTAACATTAACAAAACTAATTGTTTTGTAAATGTCTGTATTAGCCTATTATGTTTCATGTTTTACGTTTTTTTTTTTCGATTTAATGCATTTGTTACTGTTTTTCATAGTAGGCTACTGATTCTGTTTGTGTTTCCCAACAAGACGCTTTGAATGGAGTTTACGTGTTTCAATGGTTTTCCATTGCATTTGTTGTTGTAATTTAGTCGTTCTTAGTAGTTCACCTTGGAAAATCAAATTTTCCTGAATTATTGTCTTCTTTAGGTTCTTTAATTTTCTTATAAACTCAGGAAATGAACAGTTTAATAATAGCCTATCTAAGTTTGGTCCACATGTTTTTCTCAGAATTAAGAACATGCGACTTGCTTTGACCCTTAAGTTGCGGTCTTACTAAGCAAATGGTTACTATATTTGTTCTCGTGGTTGACTGAGTCTGATTCAATCACATTTCAGACTCCAATTATATGTTATTGTAACCCGACC
Source organism: Pimephales promelas (assembly GCF_988280905.1). NCBI lineage: Eukaryota > Metazoa > Chordata > Actinopteri > Cypriniformes > Leuciscidae > Pimephales > Pimephales promelas. The sequence continues at coordinate 48,608,855 of NC_142769.1, read as the reverse complement.
GAACATTTTAGAAGCGGCTGAACGCAGACCGGGGTTAGTTGTCACACTTGATTTCTGTACAAACCTTAAAGTCTTGACTATTAAATAAATAAATAAATAAATACATTTTACTAAAAATAACCTTTTTTAAGCAGTATTCTCTTAATCGTGACTTTTGGTTAAAATCTGTGAGAAGACTTAAAATGTGGTTTTGTGCTTTTGTTTATATTAGCCTACAAAAAAAATAAAAAATAGAGGCTTGTGTGTGTGTGTGTAAAACATAGTTTTGGTTTAACTTAAAAAAGTAAGTTACCTACATTTTTAGCTCATTAAAATTAAATATAGGCCACTGATTCTTGAAACTTTGGCAAAAACATGTCCCACTAAAAAAAGTGCTAATTCTGTTGGAAATTAATAACATTTTGATGAATGAAAAGAATCAAGTTTATAATCAGGGGGTCCTTTGCACATATGTAAGGTTCTTTTATAGGTTTATTTTTCATTTTTATTATTTTAATGATTATATGCTGGCCCATTGCCTACAAAATCAGCTGTCCTCGGATAGGAGATAATCATTTCAACTTGATTAAAAAAACAAAAAGGAATAATTGAATTGAATAATATATTTACCACACAAAAGAGTACATTGCAATATGTATTAAAAACTACAAACAGTGAGTTTTGAACAATATTTACTATTATTTTGTGGTTGTTCAAAATGTGTCCCACATATTCGTCACCACCGTCAGATATTTATAAAAAGTAATAAAATCAGGCAACTACAAGGTCAACTACATTCCTCCATACCCCATTTTCAAACCTTTAGCTTTACAGCATGCTTCAAGATCACTCAAGCTCCCGTAATTTTGCTATTTTCTCTTAAACTTGTTCATATATTTGGGCACTGCTACTGTCACAACCATAACATGTCAACACCGTCTCTTTTGTATAGAAAATATTAGATTAGATTATGACATAATTGTATACTTTTTAAGAAGAGGTCTGAAGTAGCTAGCAACAGAGGGGAAACAAGATGGCTATAATGTGAACAACTCATGCATATCATGTGAAAGAGTAGGTTTTGTCACCACCGTCAGACGTCACCACCGTCAGGTTTTCTATCTGACGGTGGTGACATACCGTGTGACGGTGGTGACAAAACCCCCCAAATGGTCTATAACAGAGGCTAGAATATAATTGTTGATCACAATAAATACCAATATATTATCCTGTAATATTCCATTCACCTCTTTAATATTTTTATTTATTTAATTCCCCCTATATTTCTTCCATTCAGGCTTACACTGCATGCTACTGTTAGCGCGAGTGAGAGTGAGGATGTTTCCTGATATCCTCACGGCTGTGGTTCAGCTGCAGGAATACAGCAGTTCTAATCTGAACACGTTTGATGCGATTAAATTGTGTTTCATGACGTTCATTTAGATTTTTGCCCACACTAAAAATTTGTTAAAGCCTAGCATGGATAGGAGCAGCAATAACCCCCTTGGGGTAAACAGAACAGAACCAACATGAATGTTTTGCAGATTATTTCAAAATTTAAAGTACAATATAATTCGAGAATTTATTCAGATTCTTGGGGAATCAGAATGTCAAGTCCTGACTGACGAGTGGAGCTGGGGAGGGAGGAGGGTAATGAGCTCCTGATAAACGTGATAGCTGCTGATAATACTGAAGGAGCTTATATATGTGTACAGTGATAGGCGTCATATTCCTATAGGGGGAGGTGGATCAGCTAATAGTCGGCTGATGCGAGCTTGAATAACGTGACCTGCCAGAACTAACCAGAACTAAGGATGCACATAGTGCAGCTACTGCCTACCTACACAGCACATAGTATGCACTATCCATTCCAGGCTATGCATCTCCAATGACTAAAGCCAAATGAAAATGGCATGACATCATTTAAACAAATCTAACATTCGCTGTAATTACCCCCAATTTCATAGTCATTACACTCAACTTTGACTTTATGTATTTTCGAAAGTTATGGCTAGGCAGCAGCTATCTGTAGAGGAGAGAAGGAGAAGAAACAGGGAATACCAAAAAAAGCTGAGAGAGAAAATACACAGTGAGGCAAAGTTAAATGAGGAATACCTCATAAAAGGAAAAAAATGTTTATCACAGTGCTCAAGATTGTTATTTTTTGGACCAAAGAGTTAAATGAAGTTGTTAAGCAAGAATTGATTGACTTGAGTGGTATACATTGTGGAATTGTATGTTGTAAAGAGGCCACAGTCACCACCGTCAGATTAATGTCACCACCGTCAGTTCTAAAGTCACCACCGTCAGAGGGAGTTTTATTGGTTTTAAATGAATATACTTGAAATATGATTCTTCAGTGCTGTTGAGTTATTAAAGTAATAGTCTCTTTTAATACAAAAATATGTTTGTTAAATAAAACAACATTAATTTTTCTATTTAGGCTTAAAGTAAATGTTGTATGATGTTATATCTTTTAAAGGAGTACACGCAAAACAGTATAAAAAATGAACAAAAGTGAATATTCAACATTTAACAGCATATATGTGTACCAAGAATGCCAGATAATGATTTAAAAACTCTAAATACATATTAGACCAAACAAATAAAAAATAATTTGCTATTTATTTTGTCTGACGGTGTTGACAAAAACAAAGTGATAACTGGAGAAACGCCTATTTTATGAAAAAAATACAAAATGAGGAGGTTGCACCGGTGCATTGCTGAACAGCCAAGACCTTGCTTTATAATGATATACCTTCAGATTTTGTAATTTAACTAACTTTTTATTTTCAAAATTAAAACCTGTTTTATCCAAATTCCCAAGAATCACTGAGGCCTATAACCAATATTTACAATGAAGATTGGTAAAAAATAAATATAAACTTAAAATATTGTGTTATCTGAACCACATTTAAGTTACACAAGTATTTAAGTTGATTTGACAAAAGATAAAAAGTTGTAATAAATCATGTAATAAATATAGCCTATATTTTTTATATATAATGTGTGTGTGGGAGAGATAGAGAGAGAGCATGTAGGCTACCATAGCTTGGAGCATGTAGGTAAAACCCAAATGAGAAGGTCTGTTTGTGTGTTTGGCTGTTTTGCAACATTAGTGTGTGTGGAGGAAAGGGCCAGTGTGTGAGACTGTGGGGCCAGAGAGCAGTGGAGGCAATTAAACATCTCTTGACTGTACTGTTGGTTTGAGGAAGTGAGTGACAGCTCCATTCATCACGTTCACTGTTTAATCTGTGCTGAGCAGCTGAATTCAATAATGAGCCATTTCGGCACTGAGTGATAAACACTGCTGAAAGTGGCAAAACTGCAATTATGTCATTGCGGCCTCCGTAATGGGATTGCGCACTCAGATAAAAGATTCTAATTTTGTTTAGTTTTTTGTGTATTATGGCAACGGTTCAATGATGAGATGAACACCTGCGGTTCGTGTACTGTGAGGTAAACACAAATAAACCCCTCGTTCAGACTTCAGACACAATAACGCGCACAATGTGTATTCAATCTTACACTCTTAAAATAGGAATGTTCTTTGTTGGCATATGGTTCCATAAAGTAGGCCTACCTTTACCGTAAATGGAATCTTTCATAAAAATGCTCTTTATGTTCTTCACACTATAGAGAAAAATTGTTATTTTGGGAACTGTTCACTGAAATAAAAATGTTCTTATGGCGCATCGCTGATATCGGTACAAACCGACCCTTCTCTGAATTGTAACACTTGTATGCACATTCTCCCGTGCACAAACTTTGAGGACGTTATCTGTGCATTTGTCAATAGCCTATTAAAAATAAAAAAAGTAGCCTAGCTTAAACAATAGTGTCAATGCGCAAAATATATAAGCTCTTTTAGTTTTTTTCTTGGCTGTATTTTCTTCAGTTCAAAAAGAGTTCAAGTTTAGGCTATTCATAGTTTATTCATTAATGAATTAATGTTATTGTCCCTCGGCGTGTTCCTCTCCCCGATGATTTAGTTTACAACAACAACAACAACAAAAAGACTTAACCTAATTAAATAATAGTGCCGTATTTTTAGGCGCTTACTTTATAACAATGACGCATTCGAACACATTTGCCTTGGCCGTTATTCAGCAAGCGCAAAATAATTAAACGCGATTACAAAGAATTAAAAAAAACAATCTTTTATTCCACTTACCGAGCAGCATAAAGTCTAAAAATAACAGGGATATTTTTATTCACATTTCGCTGAAGCTATAATGCGCGTTGAAAGCACCTCGTGTTCTTACTCGTCTCTGTTTATCAATCAATTGATGGATTACAGTCCGGAAGTGACGTCAGTGCCGTCAGTCAAAGTAAAAAAATAAAAGACAACTCTGGAATTACATGTTAACGTGACGGCTGAAGCCAGCGGATTGTGTTGAGAGTATACACCGATAATAGGCCGATATTATTTATTTACTTGCATTTTGTCGTTTATTATATTCGTCCCACGTGAAAATGAGCGCCTCCCTCCTCCCGAAGAAATCCTGAAATCCGCTGGCTCTTCCTCCGGAGCTTCTGTAACCCAGCCCAGAGCAAATACGAAAAAAAAAGAAGAAAAAAAACAACTTGTGTAGTCATCGAGTAAATTGACTATATAAGTCATGCACGGAGAAAGGGAAAGTTTGTTCTGCTCGGGTCCATGTTTGTTGTGTGGAATTACTTCTACGTGGTTAAGCAGTGAAGCGCCTCCCAGTGCCTCGGTCACAGATCTTGAAGCCCAGCGCATATATGCACAATGTATTTTGGGTTGAGCGCGATCCTATAGCTGAGGAGGGTCCTTCCACATGCCCACAGGGCCCCCTCCACCTCCACCTTCCTTCCCTTCTTTACACATCTCCTCCTGAATGGATGCGATGCCGGAACATGCGAAAACATTTGGGCAGAAACTCGGTTCCGTCGCTGGATTCTAATTTGATGTTGTTTTGGGAATTATCTAACCTCCCCATTTCTGTCAGGAAACAATTTACGCAGACTGGGCCTATTTATTTAAACTGAAAATTGCCCAATAAAAGTAAGCGGACACATAGCCTAAAACAGTTCGATTATTAGATGTTTGATCAAGCCACGAGTATGGGCGATGGAATAGCCGAGGATCGAAACCACTGTGGATCCAACGCATTGTGTCGTGAGCGCGGGAGAGACTCGAAGAGCCGGACTGAAGTGGGGAACCGGTCACCTGTGCAGAGCTCTACCGACACACCGGGGACCTCGGCGTCCACACCGACCTCATCCAGCGAGGATGGACACGATAAACTTTTAGGAGTCGATCCGGACTACTGTCGAAGGATTCTGGTCAGAGGTGAGAATACGCTGTAAATTTTAGCGGGACTACATCATTTCCTGTTTGGTTTTAAACAGGCGTTATTTAGTAAAACAAACAAAAAATAGCTATATGCTATATATTTCTACTAATGTCTTTAATAAAATCCGCTTAAAATTATGCAAAACAATTGATTGGTTGTGTAGTTACACCGTTAAACATGAAAGGTTCCATAAAAGAGTGAATATTATTATTTTTACGGAATTTTCGTATTTTTTTCTTAGTGTGAAGAACATTCTAAAAATCCAAATAATATTTTTCCACTATAAAGAATCTTTTGTGGAATGGAAAGATTCTTCATGGAGCTTGAGATGCCAATAAATAACCTTTATTTTTAAGATTATTAAATGTATAGGCTAAATATCTTAGTTTTACAATTAACGTCACACATTAATACAAATAGCTATTGATGCACAAAATAAACTTGCCCAAAACACAATATTAAAATGATGCCTATTAAATGAAATAATATTTTTAAAACATCACAATTTTATGCAGTGAAAAATATCATAGATGTATATGTTCTAAATAAGCTATTATAAATATTAAAGTGCATTGTTTTCGAGAGGTGTGTCTTTTATATTGCTTGGAATTTATGAAATGGATTATGTAGCTACCTATTTAACGTCATACTGGTAAATCAAACATGAGTGTAAAAACAAATAAGCTAAAATAACATGAACAAAGACGGTAAAAACATAAAAATGCAAACACTTGCCGGTTCTACATTCACTCAAAATATCTCAAAATGTGGTCCATTTTTAAAATGTGATTTTATGAACATTATTCACAGAAGGCTATATTTGTATTTGGAAGAGCACATATTTTTCCACACAGATGAAATCCTGCTATTATTAAACCGAGAAAAAGGAATAACAGATAGAGCACAAATTTAAGAAATAGGTCCATGCAGAAAAAAAAAATATATATATATATATTATAAAGAATGTATGGCCTATACTGCTCAAAAAAATAAAGGGAACACAACACTTAAACAACACGTAAAAAGCAAAAACAAGAAAAAAGTATTTAATAAGATTATTTCATTCATTCAGATCTATGATGTGTTATTTTAGTGTTCCCTTTATTTTTTTGAGCAGTGTATATAGCCTTTATATTATAGCCTAACCTCGTGATCGTTAATGTATAGAACAATGTCACCAGAAATAATTTTACAATTAACATTTATGCATTTTGTCGTGTTCCCATTTCTGTTTAAAAAAAAAAAAGAAAAGACGAGCAGGTGTGGTAATAATGTTTAAATAATACATGCATATCAATGCACTAAATATTTTACCGTCATCGGAATGGTTTGCATCATGCAGCCGTATAACGACTTTTAATATGTATTGTTAATAGCAATGTTTTGAACTTAGACTTTTCAGTGCATTTATGTTTTCAGTTTAGCCATATTTGTGGCAATGAAATTATTAAAATGAAATGATTAAATGCTCTTAAATACCAAGAATTATGATTCAGATGGACACAAAATGCTTTGTGAAATTGAAACTGTCGTGCAATAGTGTCTCAGTCAGCCCACAATCCCAACATAATCCCCGGTGTCACTATTTGTTTTTAAAGCTGCTATTGAATGCGCCGGAGTCCTCGTGAGAACCGGGGTCACGGAGAGGTCAGCTCGTCTGTGTCGTCATGCTCGATGAGCTCGCGCTGATATTAAACCGCGAGGAAAACGCAATTACAGACGCTTTCGCCATTAACATCTGTGCTCTTTATCAACAAATACCATTCATCTTATTGTGATATCAGCCTACAGTTCATCCAAGTGTGATACTATATACTGAGCTTGCATGGTTGCCAGGCAGACATCCAGATAGGCGGAGCTATGAATGTCAGGCTAAATATTAACACCACATCATTTTAAAACAGAGCTGATTGAATCCATTCTAATAATATCATATAGTTTAATAATGACCGGGTTTAAAGTTCTGGAAAGTTAAGTATCTTGTACTCCCACCCTGACAGATATGATTCATTGCCATGTATGATGTCTTTATTTCATAATAATGCAGTTTTGGTATGGTTTTATTTTAGGCTTCTTTCAATTTCTTTAAACCAATGATAAGATGAGAGAAACAATGTGTTTAACATCTTTTAAAAATATCTTTAATATGTTTGGTTTCATCAATAAACGGTTATCTCGAATAGTTGTGTTTAATTCAGTTACCTGAGGATAATAATGTTGGGTTTAATGATATTGTTGCATCTCATGCACACACACTCAAAACAACTTATGATGATAAATAAAAATGTTGCTTTGGTTATGGCTTCCAATATATATATATATATATATATATATATATATATATATATATATAATCCAATAATCCTTCTGATGGAACGTATATTGCATTATAGCACAGACATTTACTTTACTATATTATCTGACATCATGAGATCTGATGTCATGTCAGTCCTGATTTAAAAACAATGTCTGAAAATGATTGCCAAATGTAATTCTAAGCTCTGGTCTGCTTGGATGAATAACATTTTTATTTTTATTATTATTATTTTATGATTTGATAGACCAATAGAAAATGTCCACAAATGTAACATAATGCCAAACCTCAGCAGAAGGGCAAAATCATCAAGATACTGTGCTTCTCTTTGCAAGTCCTTTGGAAACTCAGTTGTGTGCAGAAACTGCATATTGGTAAAATAAAAATAAAATCTCGATTAAACTAGCCTGCTTTATCATTACCCAGTTAAACGAGTAAGGAATACCAACCTTTATGTTGAACTATAAGTTCATAGTGTCCTGTCATGAAAAACAAATATCTAAACACTTATTTTCATACCGTTTTTTTTTAAACGCGTCACAATATATTTAGGGTTCTCCCACTCGTTATAATCTAGGAGATGTGTCTCTATCTCAACACAAAATAAGTAGCCTAAATGATGTGTGTGTGTGTGTCCCGAACAGACGCCAAGGGCACTATCCGGGAGATCGTGCTGCCGAAAGGCCTGGATCTGGACCGGCCGAAGCGCACGCGCACGTCCTTCACGGCGGAGCAGCTCTACCGGCTCGAGCTCGAGTTCACGCGCTGTCAGTACGTGGTCGGGCGCGAGCGCACGGAGCTCGCGAGACAGCTCAATCTGTCGGAAACACAGGTACGACACGAAACCGTGCTTTAGAGACGTGTTGGTGCGCTTCACTTCTGAATTAGGCTACGTATTTGCTTTTTTTTATGCAATGCATAAATGCATGTTTTTTTTTTTTTATAAAATATTTTGTTTCTGAATTTATTTGTATTATTATTATTAGGCTATATAGCCTAGGTGAAACTATGTTGTGTTAATATTGACAACAGTTCAAACTGCAATTTGATTGTGTTTTTGTGAAACAGAATTATTCCTCAGAGTCATGTAATATGTTTTATGACATCAGATCATCGTTTCTTTTTCGAACTTCAAGTGTTTTTTATTTATTTTTTTATTTATTAATGCACCAATGTTCAGATTTAGCCCTAAATTAATGGTTGTAGGCCTATGTAAAATGCATCAGTAGATTGAAAAAGAAGCATTTACACCAGCACCATGTCCATTTTCAACATTTCCTTTGAAGACTATTATTTAAAAATGACTCTAAATATATTGTTCTTGATTTTTATAGTGCGAGTAACACAAAACCTATTTACAGTCTTACAGACTTTTTTTTTACGTGACAGCATTATCCTCAATGACAATGTCAAAATACAATGAACGCCAAGAAAATACAATATTACAGTAGGCTTTATGAAATTAAATGCAAAAGCTGAAAAAGTTGAAAGGACATTGTGTGTGACAAATAGGCGAAAGAAAAAATAAATAAATAGTAAATAAATAAATAAATAAGTTTGTAGGCCTATATGAAGAAACGACGTTAAATCGACCGTCGAATCTGACCAATAGAATTAATAATAAACGGAAAATAAGTCAACATAAATAAATAAATAATAATAAAATAATAATAAATAAATGAACGCACCAACGATTAAATAAGTAGGCTAAATAATAATTAGCCTAGCCTATATAAGATGGCATGAATAAACGACCATATCTATCGTTACATTCTAAATAAAATAATGTATACACACACACACACACACACACACACACACACACACACACACACACACACACACACACACACACATATATATATATATATCGTTTTTTATGTAGGCCTAGGCTATGTATAGACTATAGGCCTATATAAGTTGGGATATGAAAAAAGAAATTACCATAGCGATCGTTGAATGATTCTGAATAATGTAATCAATTGTCCTATATATATATATATATATATATATATATGAAATTGCCCTATATATATATATATATATATATATATATATATAGGATATATCCTATATAATATAAATCTAAACCCAAACGACTGAATGAACAAACAAATTAATAAGTAAATAATTCGTTTTATTAAATTAATTGTTTTGTCAAAGCAATTGCTACTGATTACAGTGGTGTGGCAAACTGGCAAAAATCTAACGAGTGTGTAAACGTCAAATCGTGCGCGAGAGTTAACAATCTCCTGCAAATGCTGGCATGTCAGCTTCCATTGTTATGAGCACAATACTCATAATTAGTATTCGCACAGTGGGCGTTAGTGGGCGGGGCATTTCTTTATCCAGACGTGAAGGGAAAAAAAAGAAAAAGAAAAATGTGGCCCAGTTGTCCAGTCATCTTTCATGCATTACGAACTGCGTCACTCCAGATTGAATATTTACTTGTCTCGTTTTTTTAAGTTCTCAGAATTCATAAAGTTGCATTTATTTTAGCCATATGATATTATCCAAGTGATTTAAAAATCGAATAAAAACTTTCCTCGGACAAAATTGTTACGATTAAACGACTAATTTGTTAGCCCACTCACGGATCCGCCTAACATGACTAAATCAGGCATGTGTCAAATTACACGTAGAATATGTATATCGTATAATTCACCTCAATAAATCACACAAACGTGTGTAGACGCACTATCATGTGCATGGTGGCTCAATTTTCAAAACGCAAGCAATTTCAGTTTAATGCGGTATTTTTTATGAATAGTAGCCTACACAATGATGTAATTTCAAAGCAATTCCGATGTATTTGCACAGACCACGGGTCTTAGATCGCCATGAAAAAATGATTCAACAATGTAAATATACACTGGTTATTATTTATTTCAAACTCTAGTTTGAGCACTTCATTGCTACTCAAATGTTTTGTAATGGTAAATAAATATTATGATGTTTCCTGTCATGGTTTCAAACCTTGCCTCTTTCCCGCCTGTTATATTCTATGTTTTAATAGGAGCGTAAAACACTGGCACATTGTTACAAATTAATGAATTGAAACGAATTAATAAAAACCCGATTCCAAATTCCCTATAGCATAGACTACTGTACAATTAAATAGGTTTTCTATTAGAAAATAAAATATTTTTAGTATATAGAGGTCAGAATTTGAACACTAGGGGCGCATGACTGAGGTCATTATTACACCTGGAAATATTAAAGTGGATTTAGTAAACTACGATGATATATTTTCATACAAACACATGGAGTTTTGAGGGTGAAACATATAGACAACAGTATTTTGGTAAATTAAAAAACTGTTTTTATACGTTTTGGTCGAGTATATGGCTACTCTATGATGTAGGCTACTTTATGTGAAATGTAATATTTTTTTCTTTAAATATATATATATTTATTTATTTAAAACTATACGGGATCATATAAAATTAAAACGGTGAAAAACAAAAGAAGTGACCATCAGTCCAGTCATTAATCTCTCGATGATCCATGAAAATGCGTCAAATAGAAGGATATAAACGAATCAAAACAAATCTCATCAGCTTTAAACTGTGTAGGCTCAGTCAAAATAAGCAAATAGATTTATTGTATAACATATTTCTATAGAATTTCTTGTAATCACGAATATTAAGACTGTCTTAATTGCAATCAAAACTAAAGAAATGTAATCGTGTGAAATGTTCTGTCAAAGCAGCGAGTATTTAAATGATGAATAAAGAGGCAAAACCAATCATTTCATCGAAGAAACTAATCTGCATATTCTGCTTTGATTAAGTTTTAATTGAACTTCAAAAGATAAAACAGCGTGTAAATCGTTTCCTTAAAATAATTTCTGTTTTGAACAGATGCGTGCAGCAAAACTCAAGACTTTGGAGACACTCAACAAATAATGTTCAATACAACAAAAAGCATTTTCATTTGAATGAAATTGCTTTTGAAATTTGCATAGGCTATAACACAGATTGTAAGTGCTAATACTAATTCATATTCATTCATGCTCAAATTCCCTGGGTGGATCAATCTTCCCTTTCGGATTGTACAAAATCTAGGCTATCTGCATTTCAGTTTATTCAATAATGTTGAGATATTTAGGCTACAGATAAAATGTAATGTGTAAATATACTTCTCTTTACATAGATTTCTCTTTACAACTTTACCCGAAGAGTGATGCACATGTATAAACGTTTAACGTTTAACGGGTCTTTTAATCTTTTTATAATTAATGCGCATTCATTGTCATATTTGGAGGTGTTATGTTTCCAACGATATTGAAGGACACCGCAACATTCAATAATTCAGCATAGCCTACATCTGAATCCAAATCTATTTAATCCAACACCATTAATTAAAGATTTACAATTTACAAGAGAATAATGTAGCCGCGCGCGCCCGAGTTTTGCACATTTTGATTGTTATGAAATACATGCCTTTAACGAGAAATAATGAATCGTCACTTTTCTCTCAAGAAAGAAAGAAAGAAAGAAAGAAAGAAAGAAAGAAAGAAAGAAAGAAAGAAAGAAAGAAAGAAAGAAAGAAAGAAAGAAAGAAAGAAAGAAAGAAAGAAAGAAAGAAAGAAAGAAAGAAAGAAAGTAAGAAATGAAGTGCCATCTCCCGTCAGGCGCGCGCACGAGACTTGTTGCGCCTCAGTTGTGGAGACATTTCCACTGGCACTAAAACACGACTCTCTCTACACACATCGTCATGAAGTTTTCATCAAGTTTGTGTATCTCTCCTGAAAAAGAAAATGTGCATAAGAAACTTCGTAATGATAGACACGATCTCTGTTCAATTATTAATGTAGGCTAAACGGCCATAAACGAAAACTGTTTTTATTGTGTTGGCTTCAATCTCAGTCTGTGTGGCTCTGATGGACTTATGTGAGAAAAGTGACGATTTATTATTTCTCGCATCAGATTGGAATGTAATTATCAAGTCTTTGATATATATAGCTATATTTTTTTTCTCTCAATGTGATTTAATAAGAATACAGAAACCGGTCAGTCTAGAAGATAATAGAGACTCGTATTCAAACAGAATTCAACGATCAGGTTTTTAAGATTGAACTTTTTACCTTTACACTTTAGAGGAAATATATAGGCCAGCATTAATGAAAAATATAGGCAAAGTGAGATAGATGGATGGATTGGTTGATTGATGGACAGATAAACAATAGATGGATGATAGATGGATGGATGATAGATGGATGATAGATGGATGATAGATAGATAGATAGATAGATAGATAGATAGATAGATAGATAGATAGATAGATAGATAGATAGATAGATAGATAGATAGATAGATAGATAGATAGATAGATAGATGGTTAGATGGATGGTTGGATGGATGGTTGGATGGATAGATAGATAGATAGATAGATAGATAGATAGATAGATAGATAGATAGATAGATAGATAGATAGATAGATAGATAGATAGATAGATAGATAGATAGATAGATAGATAGATAGATAGATAGATAGATGATGGATGTATCGATAGATTATAATAGATAGATAGATAGATAGATAGATAGATAGATAGATAGATAGATAGATAGATAGATAGATAGATGGATAGATAGATGATGGATTGATGTATTGATAGATTATGATAGGTGGATTGATTGATTGACAGATAAACGATGGTTGGATGGATGGATACATATAGAGATAGATAGATGGACAGATATTTACATATGACACCATCATAGTTTTGTAACTGTATATAAACCACTCTTACATGCATCAATTGAGGACTTTTAAAGAGTTTATTCAACTTTTAATTTGATGAACAGCATTACAAATTGATAGAGCTGATGAGTGCGAGTGTCCTGATGAAGATGAAGTGTACTGTCGCTTCTCTGCGGGTCAGTTTTGCCCTGGGTGGGTCTATCTCTCTATCTCTCTATCTATCTAAATGTAAAGTATTAAAAACCATAGGAATTCCCTTGGAAATGTGTGTTTTGGACAGAGCCCGTCCCCAGCAGGTGGCTCCCCGCTCCAGCGTAACACAGCAGGATACCTGAAGCACACGAGTGTGTGACGCATTGATCACGGAGAAGATCTGCTAGATATTCATGATCCGAGATGCTGCTGTGTGTGTGTGTGTGTGTGTGGGTGCAGACGAAGCTGTCAGTTAAACCGTTATCCTTATCTCAACGGTGCTTTAATGGCCTGGCATCACTGAATGAGAGACGATAGAAAAGTGAAATAAAGAACAACTACAGCTGAGTTTAAAGCTCGAGGAAATGAACAGCTTTCTGCAGCACTTTGTTTCTTAAAAGGAGAGCTTTATATCAGGCGAGCGAGTGGCAGTTCAGAGAGGAGCACAATGAGTGTTTTTAACACACACAAGCCCCGTCCAGGAGAGGCCACATACTCCGATTATGATTTTTTAGGTTTTTAATGGCCGAATTTGGATAGAATAAACATGGGCAGGACGTTGTTTGGGCGAGGACAAAGCTGGAATCTCGCAAACTCGCGGAGTTAAACAGGGGCTTTATAGAAATAAATGGGTAGTTGTGAGTCTCGACTGAGACTGTGCTCAATCTTTCCATCAATACAGCAGCAGCATGTGGCCACAATCACACACACACCACACGCCTCGTGCTAATGAGATAGAGGAACACCATTTGTGTGTTTATTTATTCTAGTTGAACACTCGATTGAACCTGTTGTGTTTCTCTTTACACTCTCTCATGCACATGCATTCTTGTGCTAATGATATACCATTTTTGCAATTTTTCCCCATTTGCTTATGAGCTGGTTGTGTTTCTCTGTACCTTGAAATGAGGGGTTTCCATTAATGTTTTGGGAGAATAAACATCATCCTGTTTCACTCAGTAGTAGGATAGACTATATAAAGAGGGTTGCATCACTGTCCAGAGTCTCTCTCTTTCTCGCTGGGTTTGTGTTAATCAAGCCAAAGATTGCCGTTTTCCAGTCTAGGGCAGAAGGACTCTTACCACAAGTGAAATGTATCAATCCGAATGGGATTTAAGATGGGAATACACCGTTTGGTGAAGAATTGCCAATGCCAAACTGATTTGCCAACTTGGTTTATTTCTGCTTTGTGCTTACTTTGATTGTGTATCCAAGCCAGATAATCTATTGAAAGCACTGTGTTTGATACTATTAACAAAAACCTGTTAATACGTTTAAGAACGTATCGATGAACATTCATGAACTGAATGGGTTCATTGTCTGAATATGAAGCACTTAAATGTGTCTGGTCTTTTTTCCCCAAGATCCCTTGGCTTGCTTAACGCCCATCTATTGTTGCTTTCAGTTCATCCACGAGAAAGCTGTGGATTTAATGGATGAACGTGTGTGTAAGAGACAAACAAATAGAGAAGTTTGAGAGACAGACAGACAGACGGACAGATAGATAGATAGATAGATTGATGGATGGATGGATTGACAGACAGACGGATGGATGGATGGATGGATAGATAGACGGATGGATGGATGGATGGATGGATGGACAGACAGACAGACGGATGGATGGATGGATGGATGGATGGACAGACAGATGGATGGATGGATGGATGGATAGACGGACGGATGGATAGATGGATGGATAAACAGACAGATGGATGGATGGATGGATGGATTGACAGACAGACAGATGGATGGATGGATGGATAGATAGACGGATGGATGGATGGATGGATAGATAGACGGATGGATGGATGGATGGATGGATGGATGGATGGATGGATGGATAGATGGATGGATGGAAGGACAGACAGATAGATGGATGGATGGATGGATAGACGGACGGATGGATGGATGATGGATGGACAGACGGATAGATAGATAGATGGATGGATGGATGGATAGACAGATGGATGGATGGATGGATTGACAGACAGACAGATGGCTGGATGAATAGATGGATGGATGGATGGATGGATAGACAGATATATGGATGGATTGACAGACAGACAGATGGATGGATGGATGGATGGATAGATGGACGGATGGATGGATGATGGATGGACGGATAGATGGATGGATGGATAAACAGACAGATGGATGGATGGATGGATGGATAGACAGATGGATGGATGGATTGACAGACAGACAGATGGATGGATGGATAGATAGACGGATGGATGGATGGATAGATAGATGGATGGATGGATAGATAGACGGATGGATGGATAGATGGATGGATGGATGGACAGATGGATGGATGGATGGACAGATGGACGGATGGATGGATGGATGGATGGACAGACGGATGGATGGATGATAGATAGACGGACGGATGGATGGATGGATGGATGATGGATGGACGGACGGATAGATAGATGGATGGATGGATAAACAGACAGATAGATGGATGGATAGATGGATGGATGAATAAACAGACAGATAGATGGATGGATGGATGGATAGACAGATAGGTGTGCGTGTATATAAGCCAGAATAGAGAACGATGGTCAGTGGCTGTATTAGAAACCCCATCACATCTGTGTTGAATGATTATTTTGTTTCTTAATGTAACAATATTATTATATTAATATAACAAAGTACAGTGTTTTAAATGTAGCTACTTAAAATAATGAAAATAAAAATATAACAATATCAATATATTAATATAACAAAGTAGTGTTTTAAATGTACATGAAATAATTTAAAATAATTCAAATTTAAAATAATATAAATATACTAATATAACAAAGTAGTGTTTTAAATGTACATAATATAATTAAAATATAAAATGATATAAATATAACTATAACAAAGTAGAGTGTTATACATGTACATGAAATAATATAAAATAATATAAAAATATAAATATATGAATATGACAAAGTGCAGTGTTTTAAATGTACATGAAATAATATACAATAATTATATTAATATGACAAAGTGCAGTGTTTTAAATGTACATGAAATAATATACAATAATTATATTAATATAACAAAGTGCAGTGTTTTAAATGTACATGAAATAATTTGAAATGATGTAACAATATAAATATATGAATGTAACAAAGTGCAGTGTTTTAAATGCACATGAAATAATATGTAATATAACAATATAAATATATGAATATGACAAAGTGCAGTGTTTTAAATGTTCATGAAATAATATAAAAATATAAATATATAAATATGACAAAGTAGTGTTTTAAATGTACATGAAATCATTAGAAATATCTGAATTAAGGTGTGAATGCGAACTCTCCACTGGAGATGCCCACTAGACTGCAGTGCTGAATGTGGGCCACTGGAGGCGCTGTGGTTCACTCCACCAGTATCTGCCCACACAGGGTAAGCCTAATTTGCCTGATCACGCATGCACGAGGGACCGTCAGCCAGTAGTGCTGGGGGAAGGGGACTAATAATAGTCCAAATGCTTTTGCTGTTAGGAGGATTATAGAGCCATATCTACCAGCCATCGGTAAGACCGGTTTGACCCCTGGCTGAACCTGCGCGAACATGTGCTTCGGTAAAGAGTAGGCTACGGCGTAACGTTACGAGGGTTACAGGTGCGACTCACTGGGGTGATCAGGTAACATGAGCGAGAAAGAGTTAAGCATGCAATAATGCGCATTTCCTTTCAGTAACCATAACTCTACACATTGTGCTGCATGTTAGAAAGTGTGTGTAGTGTACAAACAACATCACACTAGTGTGTTTACCTCAGACCATATTATGTTGTGCCATAGCCTGTTCTGTACGTGCCGGGAGAGTTTCGAAAGACATCAACTCAGGCCTCGGCTAACGCAGAAATCCCTCGTAAAGATGCATGAGATTAATGACCTGCAAGCTCTTCAGAGGAGAGGTCAGATAGTGGTCAGGAATAAGCAGAGCGGGATCACATGTGTGGGATCAGGAGGGCAGCGAGAGGGCACTGCGCTTCGGGACGGGTCAGAAGTGCTGAAGATCAGCAGAGGAACAGGTGTTCACCGCTCTCCTCTTTACTGGACAATTCGTCCTTCATTTCTTTGGACTTTCAATCTGTTGGTCAGGGTTGTGAAATTCTATCTATCGATCTATCTATCTGTCTGTCTGTCTGTCATCTATCTATCTGTCTGTCTATCTATCTATCTATCGTTTATCCATCTATCTATCTGTCTGTCTGTCTGTCATCTATCTATCTATCTATCTATCTATCTATCTATCTATCTATCTATCTATCTATCTATCTGTCTGTCTGTCTGTCTGTCTGTCTGTCTGTCTATCTATCTATCTATCTATCTGTCTGTCTGTCTGTCTGTCTGTCTGTCTGTCTGTCTGTCTGTCTATCTATCTATCTATCGTTTATCCATCTATCTATCTGTCTGTCTGTCTGTCATCTATCCATCTATCTATCTATCTATCTATCTATCTATCTATCTATCTATCTATCTATCTATCTATCTATCTATCTGTCTGTCTGTCTGTCTGTCTGTCTGTCTATCTATCTATCTATCTATCTATCTATTTGTCTGTCTATCTATCTATCTGCCTATCTATCTATCTGTCTATCTATCTATCTATCTATCTATCTATCTATCTATCTATCTATCTATCTATCTATCTATCTATCTATCTATCTATCTATCTATCTATCTATCTATCTATCTATCTATCGTTTATCCATCTATCCATCCGTCTGTCTGTCTTATCTATCTATCTATCTGTCTATCTATCTATCTATCTATCTATCTATCTATCTATCTATCTATCTATCTATCTATCTATCTATCTATCTATCTATCTATCTATCTATCTATCTATCTATCTATCGTTTATCCATCTATCCATCCGTCTGTCTGTCTTATCTATCTATCTATCTGTCTATCTATCTATCTATCTATCTATCTATCTATCTATCTATCTATCTATCTATCTATCTATCTATCTATCTATCTATCTATCTATCTATCTATCTATCTATCTATCTATCTATCGTTTATCCATCTATCCATCCGTCTGTCTGTCTTATCTATCTATCTATCTATCTATCTATCTATCTATCTATCTATCTATCTATCTATCTATCTATCTATCTATCTATCTATCTATCGTTTATCCATCTATCCATCCGTCTGTCTGTCTTATCTATCTATCTATCTGTCTATCTATCTATCTATCTATCTATCTATCTATCTGTCTGTCTGTCTATCTATCTATCTGCCTATCTATCTGTCTGTCTGTCTATCTATCTATCTATCTATCTATCTATCTATCTATCTATCTATCTATCTATCGTTTATCCATCTATCCATCCGTCTGTCTGTCTCTATCTATCTATCTATCTATCTATCTATCTATCTATCTATCTATCTATCTATCTATCTATCTATCTATCTATCTATCTATCTATCTATCTATCTATCTGTCTATCTATCTGTCTATCTATCTGTCTATCTATCTGTCTATCTATCTATCTATCTATCTATCTATCTATCTATCTATCTATCTATCTATCTATCTATCTATCTATCTATCTAAGTTTGTATGCGTATACTTTAAATTTAGGGATATAAAATACAAACTCCTGAGACTTCAATCATGACGCATGAAATGTACTTAAAATTAACATAAAATGCATCAGTTCATGTGCAAATTAAATAAGGTACAATTTTTATTACAATGCTTCATGAATGAGCCCTGTTCAACAGACATGCAACCTCATTTTCATTTGTGTCCCGTTACACACCATTTGCCCTGACTAGAGTGCACAAAATCACCATCATTCATGCCTACATACACAGAAGAACGACACACACGTAAGCACACAGAGAAGGTTATAGTGCATTGTGCCGGTCCGGAGTTCGGGAGCGGAGTGGATTGGGTCGCCGCGGGCGAGAGACCAAATCCAGGTCATCCAGATCCTGCGTTCAGTAATCTCTGCCCCAGTGGTGAACCCTCCATCTCATTAAAGGGGATTTCATTCCAATAGTGTAGATGTACGATTGAAGAGATTTGCTTTCGTCTTTTCTCTCCTCTATTAAACTTTTTTTTTTTTTCTTTTTTACCCTCCTTAAAATCGCAGTAAAGCTGAATGCTGTTCTAGGGCTGGGTTTTCTTGGGCCAGTTAAGCTCCGCCCACTATAGGCTAAACCGCAACATCTGTCCCTTTAAGCACCGCAAACATGTTATAGACATAAGAATAAAACCTTTTAAATATAAAGAAGGTGAGCATGTAAATACATAATTTGTATACTATCAAATACATTAATGTTTTACAGTGTTAATTCACCCAAAAATTGTAATTACCCTAAAATTATCCCATAATTTACTCACTCTCAAGCCATAGGACTTTCATCTTTCATCCAAACACAATCTGAGTTATATAAAAGAATATATATCTTGGCTCTTCCTAGCTTCATAATGGGAATGAATTAAGTTTTTGAAGCTCCAAAAAGCCCATCTATCCATCAAAAAAGGACTACTATTACTACTTTCGTGTAGCTAATGGAAATCATTATGCAGTTGCCAGAGGTAAAAAGCTAAAATTAGGCTATAAACGAACTACAGCACGTTCTCAGGAATTCAACGTCACCACATTATCATCATTTTCACGTCCTGCGCCACGTTGTTTAAATAGCAAATGCATCTGTGCGCACATGGGCTGCTGGTCCAAGTTTTTTTAAAAGTGAACTAAGTGTTGCTTGCAATTTTCGTCATGTAAATAGCGAATCCGCCATTGGCTTTTAAAGGGAATGTGAGAGGGAAATTCAGGATTTTCTTTTTTTTGAACGTTACGCCCAAAACACACCTACCTATTAGGGACAACACTTTTAGACCACGCACCGGGAGCGCCGACCATTTTTCCCGTCGTTAAACTAGCAAAAGTGGATTCGGACTCGTCTTTGTGCGTTTTATACCATGCGCTTACATTGTTAAAATAGGGCCCATAGCATCAGCAAGCTGGCGTAAGCTCTAAGGGATCACTACACAATCTCATTATCCTCACACTAATGGCCACACTGAGTCCATGATCTCAGTGTTACAGACCTCAGCTGTATTACTGCTTGCGAAACAGTCCAGGTTTTATTCATCTGTTAGCGACTTTCTGGATTTACAGGAACTGAAATTAATTTCCTGTGTGCGTTTGCGAGCACAAGAGCTGCTGTCATCATGGAGGTCAACACTAGACACTCATACACACGTTAACAATACAGGACCCGGGGTCAAACGTTCTTATAGCGTCCTAATGAATGCAGTTCATACCAACAAGAGGGATAAATACACACACACACACACCCTCAAAAGTTTGGTGTCGTTTGGTTTTTGCTCACCAGGGCTGCCTTTATGCGTTAAATAATTTTATATTTTAAAATGTAATTTACATGATCCTTCAGAAATCCTTCTAATATGCTGATTTACTGCTCAAGAAACATTTATTTTCAGTGTTGAATACAGAAGTGCTACTTAATATTGTTGTTATTTCAGGATATATAAATTTGGAATAACATTTATTAAGTAGGTTGAAGATTCATAAGGGCGTGTTATACTAAATTACAAAACAAAAAAATCCTCATTTTTTCTTCTCCTATGAAATAATGTTCCTTTTCAAATTACGTCATCAAGGACTCTTAAAGGAGTTGTTCACTTTTAATAAACCTTTTGCTGATAATTTACTCACCCCCATGTCATCCAAGATGTCCATGTCTTTCTTCCTTCAGTCGAAAAGAAATTAAGGTTTTTGATGAAAACATTCCAGGATTTTTCTCCATATAATGGACTTCAATGGGAACCAAACGGTTCAAGGTCCAAATGAGAGTTTCAGTGCATCTTCAAAGGGCTTTAAACGACACCAGACGATGAATAAGGGTCTTATCTAGGACCCTTCGAGAAAAGATTTGTTAATTTTGATGAACAAGTTCGAACAGGAGAGTCACGAACACGCGTCACAGAACTGAGCAAGGCGAGCATTTGTGCTTATAAAACTTAAACTTTGTTATTTATTTATTAAATGAGCGATCGTTTCGCTTGATAAGAGCCTCATTCATCGTCTGGAATCGTTTAAAGCCCTTTGAACAGTTTGCACTGAAACTTTCATTTGGACCTTGAACTGTTTGGTTCCCATTGAAGTCCATTTTATGGAGAAAAATCCTGGAATATTTTCATCAAAAACCTTAATTTCTTTTCGACTGAAGAAAGAAAGACATGGACATCTTGGATGACATGGGGGTGAGTAAATTATCAGCATTTTTTTTTTAAAGTGAACTACTCCTTTAAGTTTCAACCAAGGTTTGGTGGTGTTTCAAACCTTTTTTTTAAGTTCAATCAATGGATACAAAGTCCCATCCTATAGAGTTTTCTCATGAATATATTCTATTTCACTCTAAGAAGTGAATATAGTTTCATATTACCTCAAGCAAGTTTTCCACACACACACACACACACACATACAGGCTATTGTTCTGTATGTCCATGAATCTAAAGCACTTGTAGCAAAGATAAAATCTTTTTTTTTTCTTGAGCACGGAGAAAAGCGTCAAAAGTGTCTTATAGAGCGGACAAGTGTTAAGTGCTCTGCTCGATGGCCGTGGTTCACAGAAGTGGGATCTGAACCTCAATCATCTGATGTACTTGAGCTCTAAACACTAAGAGTGAGAAAATGAGTGTGAATGTGCATTTCTGAGAGCTCACGATGTGTTGATGCGTTTGTGCGCATGTATAGTCCTACTTTACGGTCCCCAGGGTGGGTCAAAGCAGCAGGTGACAGGTAAAAACCCGGTCAGGAGGAAATGCATTTTTCATTTGGCCTGATTTTCTCTATGATCTCGACCCAGAATACACTCTGCAGTAAAGTAGCACTGTATCAATTAAACATGCAGGACAAGGACATGGAGAGTTCAGTGCACTTTTTAACCTGAGGTCAGCAGAGGTTTAACATGAGTTCAGTGCACTTTTCAACATGCTTCATTGATCTTCACTTATGAAGAGAAGCCTTGCTGTGACATCCCAAGGGTCAATATTGCTGAACAGACGATCCCAAATCAGTGGTGCTTGCGAAGGCACGTTTTTTCCAAACGCAGAACCCACGGATGAAACTCGTACGATACATGATAGACATAAATGGGACCTCAAACCATGTAGGAAGTTGTGTTGTTAATTTTGTGATCATTTGACAAATTAAAAATTGAAAATTCTGTCAGTATTTACTCTCCCTCATGTCGTTCCAAACCGATAAGACTCGCTCATCTTCAGAACACAATGAAGATCTTTTTGATGAAATCTGAGAGGTTTCTTTCTCTCTCTCCATTGACAGCCGCACAACTACATTTTGATGCTTCAAAAAGTTTATAAAGAGAAATCCATATGAATTGAGTGGTTAGTCCAAATTTTCCGGAGACACAATCTCTTTATATATCGATTGAATTTAGACTTTTATTCACATATAAACATTCATCAACTCACACATCAGTCGTGGTAAACGGATGCTCAAGCATGTTCACTTGACGTGCGAGAACCAATGAGGTTCATTCTCATGTTACGCATCACGTTTGAGCTTCAGCAAGAACCAATGAGGTTCATTTTCGTGTTACGCATCACGTCAAATGCAGTCTTGGTGATTCTTAAAGCTACACAGTCTAACTCTTTTAGTTTATTCTTCTTAGGTCTTTAAAAAATATGTGTGCTCATTAATGTATATTTACTTCGTTCAAGTAGTAAAGTATTCTCGTGAGTGTATAATATGCCATTGAAAATACATACAGGTAAGGGTTTCTAATGTCGGTCGCCATGTTGCCCCTCCATCTCGAATGTACATTAGCCAAAGAGGGACATACCCGTTAATTCAAGCTTCGCCTTTCGCGTTTACGTTTGAGTTAACACTCATGGACGAGGTCGAACTGGAAGCCATGTTAATCTTGGACTACATTGGCCACCGTAGGAGTTAAAACGAAATCGGAATTGAGAGGAACAGAAACTAATATTCACTGGATGGTCATATACAACCCGATCTCACGACCAAGTCGTACGAATTCGACGAATGATTAAAGGACAACTCCGGCGCTAAATGAACCTTAAGTCTAATTACACATTGTTACCTAGTCAACCGTTATCTGAGATTTGTTTTCATGATTGCCGAATGTAAATAGTTTTATCTCTAAAAACAGTTTAGCCTATAACGCTAGTATAATGCTGGTATATAGGGCATAGAGTAATGACAAATAAAAATCGCTTGTTATTAACACTAACAAGGCTCAAAATAGCCCCACAGCAACACGACAGCATAACAAGGGTCCCTACATTCAAACCGAAGCATTGAGAACTTTGTCAGTGTCCATACAGTTTAATAAGCAGATATTTTATACACACAGTCAACTTCGCGAATACAGGAAGAAGCCATCTTGGAAAAATAGTCTCGACCAGTTGATCTACGAACGCCGATCCAAGTGCGCTGGTGAGATGTGAAGGTGATAAGGTGAGCGCGAACAGTAGGCTACGTGTACATATTGAAGAGAAGTAAACGATTTGTGTTTGTGTTTCTTCTGGAAACAACGGACCATATGAGATTCTGCACAGTTCAGCGCACTTGGATCGGCGCTCGTAGATCGACTGGTAGAGACTATTTTTCCAAGATGGCTTCTTCCTGTATTCGCGAAGTTGACTGTGTCTATAAAATATCTTCTTATTAAACTCTATGGACACTGACAAAGTTCTCAATGCTTCGGTTTGAATGTAGGGGCCCTTGTTATGCTGTCGTGTTGGTGTGGGGCTATTTTGAGCCTTGTTAGTGGTAATAACAAGCGATTTTTATTAGTCATTACTCCATGCCCTATATACTAGCATTATACTAGCACTATAGGCTAAACTGTTTTTAGAGATAAAACTATTTACATTCGGCAATCATGAAAACAAATCTCAGATAACGGTTGACTAGGTAGCAATGTGTAATTAGACCAAAGGTTCATTTTGCGCCGGAGTTGTCCTTTAAATAGTGGCTAAATCGTAACAATTCATACGACCTCACTCGTACGAATTAGTACGATTTTGCTAAATCGTACATATTTTACGAATTGGCCAACTCGTATGAATTCATACGAATGACCTACCCCTGACCCCGCCCCTAAACCTAACCATCACGTGGGTTTAGACAAATCGTACAAATTCGTACGAGTGAGGTCGTACGAATTAGACACTTTTTATTCATTCGTCGAATTTGTACGAATTGGTTGTGAGATAGTGTTGTCATTTACCTTTTCACCGCTAGATGGGGGTAAAAATCACGCAGTGTAGCTTTAACGAGTTCGAAACTGTTAGTGTCTAACAAATTGCTTCCTCTGAAAAGTAGTGTGGATATATTCAAAAACTTCGCTCTTGTTTCACAGGTGAAAGTGTGGTTTCAAAACCGCCGCACCAAACAGAAGAAGGACCAGACCAAGGACACGGACAAGCGCTCGTCGTCCACCTCCGAATCCCTTGCCACGTGCAACATCCTACGTCTCCTGGAGCAAGGCCGCCTCCTGTCTCCCCCAAACCCTTTGCTGGCTCACACGCACCCTGGCAATGGCTCTCTACTGGCCAGCCCGTCCGTGTCCACCTCCTCGGGGGTGAGTAGCACCACCACGGCTCCCGGGTCGGGAAACGGTGGGACGTTCGGACTGTCGCTGTCTTCTTTAGGTGGGACTCCACCTTCGCCTCGTCTGGGAGTGCCACCACCCTCACTTTGCTTTACCATGCCTCTCCTGGGCGGCACCCATCACGAACTCCCATCGGGATACGGGTGCGGATCCTCAGCGTTCGAGCCCTACATGAGGATTGAGCGGAAGGAAGGTGAGTTAGGCGGGAAGAAGACGGTTTCCTAAAAGTGTTCGCCTACCTACTGGTACCTTCCCCAACTCAACCTGTCTCAGGGGTCTCACCTGTGCCGCGAACAGCCGGTCGGATGGAGCCGAGGTTTGCAAACTGACAGAAAGAGATGGAACGACGCAGTGGCCTCTCTAGCGCTAGTGCCTACAACCAAATTTAGGCCAGTCGGACTCCATCATTCGGTAAGGAGGAGCGTTTGGGATGAAGCCTGTAATTAAGCATCGCTGTGTTCGGTAAATTTTGTCGTCCACAGGTTTCTTTTCATTTTTGCATTACATGTGTGGTGACGAAAGCCTCAGACCTATAAGGCCCTTTCACACCAAGAACGAAAACTATTGCGATAGCTATAGTAGCGTCCGCACGATTACGATCTGTTTATTATAAACGCGTTGCAGTTTTGTCGTCTGCCGCTTTAAATGCTCGAGCTTTGTAAGGCAGGGTGGAATCTGATTGGCTGTCAATGTTTTTATAAATCATTCTGAAAGTGATTCCAACAATATCGCTTTCCTTTGCCGAAATTGCTATAGTTATGGTGTGTGCCATGCTATTCTTTTATATTTATAATGATTTTAAAACTATCATTATAGTTATCATTCTTAGTGTGAACTGGCCTTTTTTGTTTGTGAATGATGGAAAACTCTGTAAATGTAACTGTAACTAAGGCAAAATTATTTCGAAGGTTTGTTTCCAAATGGGTGTTTTAAAAAAAAAAAAGAAAAAATGGACGAAAAAAATACATTGGTCAACAGTGGTACGTTTTTATGCTGCTCTAAATTAATAGGCTAGAGGAGCTTCTTGTCGATATAAATGTGTGTCTGTATGAAAGTATGAGAATGAGAGAATTATCTGAGTGAATAACAATAACAAGGCACTGACAAATTTTTGTGGCATTTACTTCATATTGGACCTTGGCGATGGTAACATTGAGAGTTCAATGGACAGAATTATAATTACACTAATTGCATACAATTTAAGTGTGTGAAAAATTAATAATAGCATCAACATGCAATGCATAATCGCACTGCTCACCCTTTCAAAATATTTCCTCTTCGTAACACATGAAATTCTCAGTTGAGAGTGTTAGCGATGCCCAAATCCACTGGCTCAACATTACATTCCCCCAAGTTAAAATGCTTCCTCTTCTTGTTTCCAAATGTATTTGACGTTGAAGGGCTAATTATTGACTTCCAAAAAACTTCCACTTTGAGTCTTTCATCATCTGGGGACGGTTGCACCAACTGTGTGTGTAAAATACAACATTGCCTTGTTTTGACGTAAATAGGCGCAAAGTTGTGCATACTCTACATATGAACTACATATTTAAGCCTCTAACCTGGAGTAACAGTTGGATTAATAATAATAATAAACTGAACTGCAATCAATAAGCTCTTGTTTTACATTACATCAACATAATTTGTTAGCAGCTCTTCAACACAAACACAAGCTACATACAGGGGCTAATCGGTCCGTGTTGTGCATGTTAAATGACAAATAAATGCCATTTCTTATGTTTTTTTGTATCCGTTTTTATTTATTGATCCTTCAAATAGACTTTCTCGATGTTATGTACGTATAAAATAGCCTACCTATAATATTTTTCATGATTAAATAGTATCGTATTTAATGTTAACTTGTTTTTACCGTTATTACGTGAGGCAAAAGAAGTTAGGATGAAACACAGCTTTAAACTTCTGCTGCTATTGGATCATAGACGGTAAACGTCATGTTATGCGACTACGCATTATAGCTACTTTTACAGAGCGTTTACGAACTGCTAGCTACTGTCGAAAGTCGAAGATCTCGAAAGTCAAAAGTATACGTATTTATTTCTTGCATGAAAGGCAGTTCAGCCTTTAAGAACAAATGGTGCAACCGAATTAGCTACAAACTAGCTAGTAGTTACTAAGCCTCTATGTGGGGATTTTACGTTCCAGCTCATAAATGGTTGGTGCAACCCTACCCTGGAGATCTTAAACTATGTTTAATTATGAATTGTGCGTGCATTGGATCAGTTTCACACTGATCACATAATACAGACACCAGTGGCAGTTTAAATGCACTATATTGCAGTATGGAACCCGAAACTGAATCAAAGCTATTAGAAACTCACAAATAAGTACATTGATTTGGTACTTAGTAGTGAAATTTCGACATTTTTCCATCCCAAATTATGACTTTGGAATTATGTTAATTATTATGCAGTCATTGGGTCAGTTTGGTGCTTTATATGACTGCAGAATTAATAACCAGCATTATTTTATTACCTCGACTCTATGGTGCCCATAAAGGGACATGGTGATGGAAAAAATATAAGATGCGTAGGGGGAAAAAACATTTGAATGCTTTTGCGTTCTTTCGCAAAACCTTTGCATCCCCTCACTATGAACTCAAAAGGTTGGATGCAAAGTTTCTCGGGTGAACGCAGTAACATTGACTCTCAACTCATATCCTTCAATTTAACATCGTTGCTCAACAGTTGCTGCCACTTACAGCATGTCATTTTGACCCTTGAAATCACTGTCAGAGTGAATGCCCTTAATCACTGTACTTTCATCACTATTCTCTGACCGTATCATAGGTTGGACGTTGAAGGAATAGTTAAAGGAGAAGTTCACTTTTAAAAAAACTTTTGCTGATAATTTATTAACCCCCATGTCATCCAAGATGTCCATGTCTTTCTTTCTTCAGTCGAAAAGAAATTAAGGTTTTTGATGAAAACATTCCAGCATTTTTCTCCATATAATGGACTTCAATGGGAACCAAACGGTTCAAGGTCCAAAAGACAGTTTCAGTGCAAACTGCTCAAAGGGCTTTAAATGATTCCAGATTAAAAAAAAAGTTTAAGTTTTATAAGCTCAAATTTGAAACTCATTTGGATCTTGAACCGTTTGGTTCCCATTGAAGTTCATTATATGGAGAAAAATGCTGGAATGTTTTCATCAAAAACCTTAATTTCTTTTCGACTGAAGAAAGAAAGACATGGACATCTTGGATGACATGGGGGTGAGTAAATTATCAGCAAAACTACTCCTTTAAGTCCAAAATAATAAGCGTGTCTTTTACTCACCGTTGTGTCATTCTTAACCCGCATTGACTTCCATGGAATGTTGGATCTTCTATGGAACACAAATGAGCAACATTATAGAATGCACTGACGCACTATATTCCAAAACCTCTGACAGTCTTTTTGAAGATTGAAAGTGCAGTCCCCATTTAATATACTTGCATGGAAACATTGATAATAAAAAAAAAAACATTATTAATAACTACTAAGCAGCAAATCATCATACTAGAGTGATTTCTGACGGACCATGTGACTCTGAAGACTGGAGTAATGATGTTGAAAATCACAGGAATAGATTACATGTTCAAATATATTCAAATAGAAAACGGTTATTTCAAATTGCACCAATATTACTGTACTTCCCATGAGCATAAGAGGCTTCTTTTTAAAAATATTATTCCAAATTTGAACTGGTGGTGTATAGTAAATGCTCCAATAGCAAGAAAGTCATGCAGTTTTGACACACAAGGGTGAGTAAATGATGACAGAATTGTCTTTGCTATCAAGCTGGAACAGATGTTGCACATGATTGCATTGCTCTGCCACTGCTTTCTGAAAACATGGACGTGATTTTAGCTTCTTATGCAGCTTGACTGCACATTAATCTTAACTTGTGTATGAAAATCCCCACAACAGTGCTGTTGTCGAACATGGTTATTTTCTATAAGCATCATATATAATTCATTCAGCCTGCACCGCGGAGACAGACACCAGTTCACTAACATTAGCGCAGGCTTACAAGGCCTTAACATACCCCTACACATCACACATCGCTGATATCTCTCAAAATGTTGAGTCGTTTTGTCCACAGTATTATTGAGTGAAAACAACTAAATGAAGCATTTCACAGATACTTTGTAAACGGCTTTAAAGAGAGAACTGTACCATCACCGTATTAAAAAACAAAAACTCAACCCTTTAATTATGGAACATGCGCTTGAAATATGTTTTCACAGTATGACGAACAAGCAAAGACGGTATATATGAATAACATCGCCACAGATATGATTGTAAAATGTGGTTTGAGTTTGCTGTGATTGAGTGGAAAGATGTTTTATTTGATCTCACTTCCACATTTCCTTCCATTGTTAAAGAGTCGGTGCTCTTGTTCTGGCACAAAGATTTTGTGTAAAGCAAGCCATGAGCTTTTTGGCAGTACAGCATTTGTGTGACCGTGTCACATCAAATGATGATGATAATGATAAATTACATAATGGCACCAGCTTCTCACGAATAAAGAAAACACTTAAACAGTATGTACATATATGAGTCTTTGCACAGTATTTTCATGTTGTATTATGTGATCTTACAGAGAAAAAAAATGGAATGGAAAAAAATATAAATGCTTTACAATTCTTTGTCTCATTAACTATTTGCACTTATTTAAAGACGTTTGTGTTCTGTGGCAAAATAGCCTTTCTCATGGTTTGGTTTGGCTAAAAAGCCAAGATATTGTACAATATGTACATGTGTTTTTATTCATATGCATATAAATATATGTCTATGTAATTTGCCTACACTTGTGTCTTTCTTGTGACTCTCTCGTTGATAAATCTTAAAGATTCATATCCATCTATACTAGATTATATACTGTATATATATTTTAAATATAATACACAGACATGCATGTATTTATTTAAGAAATATGTGCATGTATTGTGTGTGTGTGTATATATATATATATATATAAATAATTTATATTTATATTATATATAAATATTAATATTTCATATATAAATAACTATTTTTTCTTAAATATATACATGCATGTGTGTCTATTTATATATACAAAATAATTATATGCAGTACACACCCATGTATCATGCAAACACAAACTTTTAATTTGGATGCGATTAATCACGATTAATCGTTGCCCAGCACTATATATCTATATATATATGTATACACACACACACACACACACACACAATTATTTATGGCCAAAAAGTTCTATATACATTCGGTTTAAACGGGGGTTGATTGCGATTTCACGTTTTTCATTTTAAATAGTTTGTAATGCTGTTGGTGCATGAACATTATCTGTAAAGTTGCAGTGCTGAAAGTTCAGTGTAAGCAGAGATATCGTCTTTTATATTGCCTGCAAAAACGACTCGATTGGGACTACAGCTGGGTTTTAGGCATCACTAACCCACATATTTGCATCAACCCCTCCCTCCAGAATATGCAAAAAAGCGCATGCGCACACTTGCCATACCATACGTGTGTTGTGTTCACCTGCTGTCAGGTCTTCTGTGTTCGGGCTTCCCAAGGACGCTGTACTTCGACAACAATGGATACAATTTATGTTTGATTATGTTAATGACGATCGTAATCTAGCTTTCTGTGCTGCACATTTACGGAAGACAGCTTCCAGAATCTCCACGAGTTCAACGCTGGATTCAACAAGAAACTGTTACTAAAACATGATGAAGCAGTTCCGACTTTAAAACCAGAGGCAGCAGTTCTTGGGCCACAACCTGTAAGTAGGCTAAGACTTCATCATTTTAAATGCATTTGCATGTATAATTCTTGTGTTTTAGTTTTTTCAAATGCCAGCGCTGGCTTTATAGCCACTAGGCTACTAGTTATGCTATTTTGTGTCTACAACAAGCGCGTACAAACATTATGGACCAGAATTTTGTATAAGTACTAATGTTTTAAACGTATTTTTCATGTATATATGCTTTGACGTTATTTTCGATTTGATCAAGGACGTAAACTAATGCCAACGCTGTTTGAGTATAACATTAGTAGCTAGTCAGTTGCTATTGTTGCCAGTCAGATGCTATTGTGTAAAACAAACGTCTATAAAGTTAAAAAATGTAGCAAATTAATTATCATTCAGAAACGTTTAGTAAGAGCCGTGTGTGGTGAGATTCTGGACTCCCTTTATCGCCGCTTTCTCGGTCTGATTCTGCCTCATACTGATACTGCAGTTCGACGCCATTATTTACATCTGAGCGCATGCCCGTTTCGCCCGTAAAGGTAATGGGCGTTAATCTTCCGGACAACGTGAGCGACAGTTTAGCCAATCACCACACACCGGCCCAAACTAACCAATCTGAGCCCACTACGTGTTCCTGAGGGAGTGGTTTCATAGACTCAGGAAGTCGACCTCTCGTTCGAGGACAGAGGAGAGCGCGGCTTACAGTAAAGGTGAAGTTTATGAAAAATAAGACTTTTAAAAAAAGAAAAAACATGAATATATGTTTTATTGCACCCCATAAACAGAATCATGCAAAGAAAAAGCAGTCAACCCCCCCTATAAAAGTTATGTTAAATACAGTATGGTGTACAGAGAACATGAGACATTGCTCCTTTTCTTTTAATAATACCGTTGTTGATATTTATTATATGAGTTCAGGCTGATCAGGAATAAACTTGTTCCTCTAGCTCTTCTCCCTCTTTTCTGGAGATGAGGGGGTGGCGCAGTTATTTCTTCAGGAAATGGTGGACAAGCGGACACAATATGTTTAACCACATGTTTAGTCCCCTCCATCTCCTCCCTGCGCTGCTCTCCCTTTCAGAGTCTCGCCTGGACAATCACCTCCAGGGTGCCAATTAAAATGATTGGCGGCTTTTCTTCACGGGAGTGGATGGATGGAGGGAGTGGGGACTGGATGGGTGGCCTGGTGGTTCTGGTGTGCGTAAAAAATATATATATACATAGCAACAGTGTTCTTTAAGAAGTGGTTTCATTCAAAGATCCAGGTTTTATATTGGAGATGAAGAGGCGACCCAACACCAGACCAAAACTGTTTAAAGTACACCTATAAAACAGACCTAAGGGCCATTTCTGTTCATAACCCACCAGTTAAGCTATGCAATCGCTAAATTAGAGCGAGATTTGTTAACAAAATTGTAGGGTTGAAACTCTAAACAATTTAAAGAAAAATGCATATTATGTTATTCTAATTATAGGAACCGTTCTTCCAGAAATACAGATAGTCATTATTTACTCACCCCCAAACTGTGTTGTTCAAGTCTTCTTTTCCATCCAGAAAACATTTCAAAGTAAGCGTGCCTTTAATGCTGCAAAAAAAGACAAAAAATATCATTAAATGATATTTAAAAACATTAAAAGTTCTGTTAAATGAACTTCTAGAAAGAAATGGTTATATACGGGTTCTGTCAGGCGCTGGGAACATTCCCGTCATGGGAATATTTTATGGGTTTAGTTTAAATAAATCTTCATTTTTAGTTCTAGTTAAATTTTTTGAATTAAGCAGCTTGTAAACATATCACAAGAAAAAATGAAAAAAACCTGATAAACATTAAAGTATTACGCAATAAATTTTACATTCCTCCTTATAAACTTTCTTAACAGGTTCTTAAAACACCCAGATGAACATTGTTTAATATTTACTGTAAAGTTTCAAGTTTCAGTTTACAGACATTGTACAGTGTTTCTCCAACACAAAACATGACACATTAGATGACAACCAACTTAAATGATCTACATAACATATAAAATAAATAAAACGAACAAATGAATAAAAAAAAATCAGTCATATGATGTGTCACAGGGATTTCCGGGAATATATGTTACTGTTATCCAATAGAATATAGAATATTGTAAATTATGTAATACATAAATTATTTATTTAATAATATTCAAATTATATGTTTGTATGCAACAATTTTCACAGTACTTTCCTATAAGCACAGCTTAGTTTCACTGAATAAAAACTCAGTAATTATTCTACAGTAGTTTTACATTTTTACAGTATTTTACAGTACATTTATTTTACTGTACAC
Source organism: Pimephales promelas (assembly GCF_988280905.1). NCBI lineage: Eukaryota > Metazoa > Chordata > Actinopteri > Cypriniformes > Leuciscidae > Pimephales > Pimephales promelas. Next base: position 48,575,626 of record NC_142769.1, on the reverse strand, counting down.
AAGGTGGCATACAGTCGAGCAGATAAAACATACATCATACATTTAATTAATTCAAATTAGAAATATATATTTTACTGCCTTGTGTGAGCAACACAAACTATTTCAAACTGAAATGACTGAACCCTCAAATCTTAAAACCAGTATTCGGCCACAAGATAATCTTTCAACTAAACAACAGTTTTGAACTGACATTAGGGAGTGGAGAATCAATAAATGACAAAAACCTTTTAGAAAAATGGCATAATACCACTGGACTTTCAAAATCTCGAGCGTTTCAAAAGAAAAATTAAAGATAACTTTTTTTTAATCCACACTCAATAGAAGTACAGCTCGGCAACAGCTCAAACGGCACCTTGGCGGAAGAAAGAGAGAGAGAGAGAGAGAGAGAGAGAGAGAGAGAGAGAGACCCATTAAAGCAACTCTGTCCATCAGCAACTGCAATATTTTCCTTTTCAGTGTAAAATCCGCTTTGGCCTTCACGCCTTTAACCACGCATCACTGTACCACCGCCACCCTCCCTTTCCTTTCTGATTCTTTTCTCTCTCTCTCTCTCTCTCTCTGCCCCCCTTTCTCTACCCGTCTGCGCGCCCTAGACCCTGTTCAGTGACCCTGCAGGAGGTTTCGTCACTAATTAGGGTCGCTAATTGGGGGGCAACGGGGCCGGGGTCCTCTCCACACCTGCACCAGTCATGTGACCCATCGAGAGGTGCGCGGGGTCAAAGGTTACGTTGAGGGGGGGTTCAGCTGTGAAGGTTCGGGATTAGCGAGAGAGGAGGGAGCGCTAAGGGTTAATTACAGGAAGACCCCTGGCCCGGCCGACTCAGCAGAGCCCCCTAGCATGAGCCGATTTCTTCAGCTCAGAAAAGATGAAGGCTGCTTGTTTTGACAGACTTCACGCAAGCGCCTGACCCCGCCATGAAAGAGCGATGCTGCATTCCACAGAAAGAGAGGCGTGAAATGAAGGAGAGAATGATCTCGAATAAACCCCTAACCCTAAGTGTTAAACTTCAGGACATGATTTCAAATCGTGTGTTTTTGTCGCATGGGAAAAGATTGGTCTCAATGAGCAAAGAGGAATATGTGAACCATATTCCATATCCATTGAAGTAATAGTGATGTACTAAAAACCACTCAGACACCTTATAAAACTGTATCGCATAACAAGGGCTGGGTGATAAACTATATCATATCGATAACTCGATATGGATTACCCGTCCGGTGTATTACACAGCAGAAATAAACGCAGCAACAACCACTCTACTCGGTCTGCAAGGAAACAAAGGTGAAACCGAACTTGCATAACCCTTCAAAGTGGAGGAAATTCTTGGAAAAGGGTCACATGACGTCATTGTACATGGAGGAGGTTTGGGTTTCGTAAGCCTCGTCCAGCTGTCAGTCCAAATCCATTTTTTGTGCATATTCAAATTGAAATTCAATCAGATTTAGCAAGTGTGGACGGCAAAAAAAGATAAAAAAAAATAAATAAATAAAAATCACAATGCGTTTACAAATCCGTTTCAAGCTACCAATTTTGGGTCAAATATGGACAAACCCAGCTGTTGGGTTACATTTATAAATTGTTATAAAACTTTTTTTTTTTAAAGGGATAGTTCACTTTGAAATTAATTTTTGATATGTTTTATCTTACCTCAAGGGCATCAAAGATGTAGGTGTCTTTGTTTCCGCAGTATTTTCAATTTTGACATTTTTCAGTCAAACCGTTGTTGTCTATCAGTCATATAATGGAGGTCTATGGTCACCACCTCAAAGAGCATGCACAGAGAAGTCCAAATTAAACATGATTTAATGACTCGTAAATGTAAGTACACATTGATGGCCTAAGACACGAAACGAGCGGTTTTTGTGAGAAAACGAACAGTATTTATATCGTTTTTACCTCGTGTAATCACATGGACGTGCAATGTCCAACTGAACCGAACTGAATCAGTTCAATGTGACGCCGGAAGTGATCGCTTGCGTGTGACGTCACTCAATATTTACACGGAGATTTCGGAAGTTTTACCTTTTACCAAACATATTTAGATATACCGAAATCATCTTCCATTGCGGTTTCCCGTATATCTAAAAATGTTTAGTGAAAGGTATAACTTCCGAAATCTCTGTATAAACAAAGAGTGACGCAGACCGAAGCGCCCGTGCCGTCAGATCATTTTGTCATGGCTATGAATACAAGAGGTAAAACGATATAAATACTGTTCGTTTTCTCACACAAACCGCTCGTTTCGTGTCTTAGGCCATCAATGTGTACTTACATTTACCAGTCATTAAATCATGTTTAATTTTGACTTCTCTATGCATGCTCTTTGAGGTGGACCGATTGAGGACCCTCTTCACCTCCAGTGTATGACTGACAGACAAGAACGGTTTGACCTAAAAATGTCAAAATTGAAAATACTGTGGAAACAAAGACACCTACATCTTGGATGCCCTTGAGGTAAGATAAAACATATCAAAAATTAATTTCAAAGTGAACTATCCCTATAATGCAACAATTGGGTTTCTTCCATATTTGACCCAAAATTGGGTTAAAACAACCCAGCATTTTTTAATAGCATTTCTGGAAATTCATTTCCAGATCAGATTTCTTGTGGTTTACGTGACTTTCTCTCGCCACATAAAACATAAAGATGTCTGGCGTTGTTATTAGAAGCATGCTGAAATTCGCTGCGTTGTTGCAAAGTGCCGGAAGAAAATGACACACTCTAAAAAATGCTAGGTTGTTTTAACCCAACTTTGGGTCAAACATGTACAAACCAAAAATATTGGGTTAAAAATGTCATGTAAAAATCTAACCCAATGGCTGTACGTCCATATTTGACCCAAAGTTGGGTTGAAACAACCCAGCAGTTTTTAGAGTGGCAATATAACAGAGACATGTTTTGGGGCCAGCGGGACGACAGCCGCTCATATGAGAGTGTGTATCTATACCGTGAATTTCGTTAAAAAAGGGCCCTCAGAGTAAAATTAATAAAGAAAGAGAAGTATTTGTTTTTTGCAAGAATAGGCCCAGTCGCCAACACAGCAGTTACCTGTGGAGTGAGTGAGACGCCTCCAGGAAGACATATGAGACAGCTTTTATACACTTTTCAAGGTTCCTCTTCACCCGCTGTCCCATTCACGCACCCAGATAAGGTCCTTACTGCTCTTTAGTCTCTACTTAAAGACACGGCCCCTACGGAGAGGTCCTGTCCCATGTGTTCCTGAAACGTCACATAAGCACGTACATATGTATGTTTTACTCAATGAGTAGGTTCAATAGAAACACATGGCTCAAACCACCTAATCTTCACTACTGATCAATGTAAGATTAAAAATTCCACACCAAGATGATGAATCAGCGTTTTTGAACGAATCTCTAGAATGAACAATTTAATCAGTGATGCTACTTTCAAAAGGTGATTTACTGTATTTTGTCTGAAATAATAACTTTTCATCCACTTCCAGACTGATCTCATGAAGTAGCGTGTGTATGACACGCCAAATCGTATTTCCATTTTTGGCGCGCTATCAACACGCATAATCGCTTTTCAGCATGATTATGAACGCCGTTGACTTAACGTTATTACTGTATAAATATATGACTTACCTCAACCCCGTCCCTAAACCTAACCGTCACTGGGGTTAATGGCATTTATGACTGTTCCCTTACCATCCTAGGAAAAAAAACATAGCTCCCCAGAGGTAGATGTATGTTTTGGTTGGACATTTGACGGCGTGTACGGACACGCGGAATGACGCGGACGTTAATGGTGTAGAAATACACGCATACACGTAGCTCAAAATGCGTCGAGATAACACGCCATTTGACTCGAAACTGGCGTATATGTTTACGCAAAAGTCATGATGTCATGTTGCCAGTTCTGTGATTATTTGAAGTATTGTAAGAATTGTTTGACTGATCTCATGAAGTAGCGTGTGTATGACGCGCCAATTCGTATTTCCATTTTTTGCGTGCTATCAAGACGCATAATCACTTTTCAGTGTGTTTGTCAATGTTTTAAGGTGAATTTAGGAATAAGATCTCATGGGTGTCGAAATTGCAATCTTTTTACGATTAATAATCGCGGAGCTCTTCAATCTTTACATTTTGCGCGTTTTACTCAAATTTCTACATCTAAATCATTTCATAGATGTCAACTATTTGAGATGTCCATCAACAAACAGACCATGCAGAGAATTGTGTACTTGTTTGCTTTTGTTTAATGGCTCATCGAGACAGATGTGTGTCTGGTTGGATTGAGTTTAAAGGTTTGGTCCACGGTGAGATGAGCACCTCTCCAAACTTGAAGCACTTTCACAGAGAACGGGAACGAGAAACAGAGTACAGACAGCTGCTCTTTCAACAACCCAAATCTCCTGAGAGCTGAAGAGAGAATGACGGCATTAATATGAAGAGCACCCGGTGAAAAGACCTTGTTTGTTCAGCAAGACTATAGAAACTAAAGCGGTTTCCTGATATTGGTGGCTCAATGGAGACAAGGTTTTTGGTGGCCCTTCACAAAGCAGTCTGCACTTTAATGAGTCTTTAATTAGGTACTATAAAAGCTTTGTTGAGCGTGTGAGGCAACCGCTAAAATGATACTGAAATTTATACGTGAAATCCTATTATTTGCAACTGTTCAGTGAACTTTGTCTCGGAATATAAAAAGAAACGCAAAAGTTGACGTACATGTAAAAATGCACTTGAGAGGTCCAATTAAGATGGAATTAATCATAAATTCTTGGCAAATTATCCACATAATATTTAGCCCGGAAAATATCTCTCAGTTATCAGTGTCTTGAACCTTTCATATCTCTAATGCTGCACTTTCTATAAGCCTATTCTGTTTCTCCCATTTAGTCCACAATACGGCAATAATAATTTAATTTTTCTGATAAAAAAAAAGTTCTTGCATGGCTTTCTGCAAACGTTAACAAAAGTGTGATGAATAAAACATTGATTGTCACTTTTTCTTTGTGAACAAGTCAATTCCTCACCTAAATCCATTCAATTTTTTTTGACCCAATGACCCCAATTTTCACTTGAAGTCGTACTATAAAAGCCAAGGACGCTTTTTCTCCATCTGTGCGATCAAGACTCCTCCACAGAGACCATGGATTTGCTTTGTGTCCTCTAACATTTGTTCAAAATCAATTAAATCTTGCATCCTTGTATTCTTTCAGCTTCTTCTGCACAGTGCTGTGTCATGCACTATACTGAACCGGTTTCCCCTTACACAACATCCCTTCAAAAGCTTTTTTTCCAGTCTGGGCTGTGATTTCACGCTGCCATCTTGGCATTGACATTACTCTACCAACTCATTTCATTTCAACAGTTCTTTGTGCATTTCAACTGTTGCATTTCAACAGTTCTTTGTGATCAGTGGTATGAACTAATCACTAATGGATCAGAGTTTTCTGTTCGTTAACTACAGAAGGAACGCATTCAAGTCTATCTGACACTCATCAATTTATCTTTCTAACATCCATTTAAGTTAAACTTTCTAGCATGCTTGCGTGAAAGTTCATGTCTGTTTGATCATGCACTTAATTGGCTATTCTGAGTTAAGCAAACATGATTCTAATGATTCAACGCAAGACTAATTTTAAATGTTGCTTTGATAACTCCTCGTTTAAAATTTTGAAATGGATAGAACGATAGAATAACAGACAGACAGATAGAACGATAGAACAATTATAGAACTAGAACTATAGTACAACAGACAGAATGACAGATAGAATGATAGAACTAGAATGACAGAACGATAAAACTAACGGTAGAACAACAGACAGAATGACAGAGAACTAGAACAGTAGAACAACAGACAGAATGATAGATAGAACGATAGAACTAGAACGGTAGAACAACAGACAAAATGACAGAACGATAGAACTAGAACAGTAGAACAACAGACAGAATGACAGAGAACTAGAACGATAAAACAACAGACAGGCAGATAGAACGATAGAACAATTATAGAACTAGAACTATAGTACAACAGACAGAATGACAGATAGAATGATAGAACTAGAATGACAGAACGATAAAACTAGAACAGTAGAACAACAGACAAAATGACAGAACTAAAACTATAGAACAACAGACAAAATGACAGAGAGAACAATAGATCTAGAACGGTAGATGAAAAGACAGAATGACAGATCGAACAAAAGAACTAGAACAACAGAAAAAAGGTAGAGAGAACGATAGAACTAGAACAATAGACAAAATGACAGAACTAAAACTATAGAACAACAGACAAAATGACCGATAGAACTAGAACGATAGAACAACAGACAAAATGACAGAGAACTAGAACGGTAGAACAACTGACAGATAGAACGCTAGAACTAGAACGATAGAACAACAGACAAAATGACAGAGAACTAGAACGGTAGAACAACTGACAGATAGAACGCTAGAACTAGAACGATAGAACAACAGACAAAATGTCAGAGAACTAGAACGGTAGAACAACAGACAGAATGACAGATTGAATGCTAGAAGTAGAACGATAGAACAACAGACAAAATGACAGATAGAATGAAGAACTAGAACAATAGAACAACAGACAAAATGACAGAGAGAACAATAGAACTAGAACGATAGAACAACAGACAGAATGACAGATAGAATGATAGAACTAGAATGACAGAACGATAAAACTAGAACAGTAGAACAACAGACAAAATGACAGAACTAAAACTATAGAACAACAGACAAAATGACAGAGAGAACAATAGATCTAGAACGGTAGATGAAAAGACAGAATGACAGATCGAACAAAAGAACTAGAACAACAGAAAAAAGGTAGAGAGAACGATAGAACTAGAACAATAGACAAAATGACAGAACTAAAACTATAGAACAACAGACAAAATGACCGATAGAACTAGAACGATAGAACAACAGACAAAATGACAGAGAACTAGAACGGTAGAACAACTGACAGATAGAACGCTAGAACTAGAACGATAGAACAACAGACAAAATGTCAGAGAACTAGAACGGTAGAACAACAGACAGAATGACAGATTGAATGCTAGAAGTAGAACGATAGAACAACAGACAAAATGACAGATAGAATGAAGAACTAGAACAATAGAACAACAGACAAAATGACAGAGAGAACAATAGAACTAGAACGATAGAACAACAGACAGAATGACAGAGAACTAGAACGGTAGAACAACTGACAAAATGACAGATAGAATGATAGAACTAGAACGATAGAACAACAGACAAAATGTCAGAGAACTAGAACGGTAGAACAACAGACAGAATGACAGAACGCTAGAACGATAGAACAACAGACAGAATGACAGAGAACGATAGAACGAACAACTGACAAAATGGCAGATAGAACTAGAACAATAGAACAACAGACAGAATGATAGAACTAGAACTATAGAACAACAGACATAATGACAGATAAATATATGACAGAGACAGAGCGACAGACAGAACGACAGATAGATAGACAGAGAAAGAATGACAGACAGAAAGACAGATAGAGAGAGACAGAACGACAGACAGAGAGATATAGATAGATAGACAGACAGCTAGACAGAGGAAGAATGACAGACAGAAAGACAGACAGATAGAGAGAGAGAGAGCGACAGATAGAATGACAAAGACAGAATGTATACCAGTATTGCAAAAATACCGGTATATAATAAATTTCGGTACTTTCCTGTTATCCGGACCCCACGATGGCCTACCCCTAACCCCGCCCCTAAACCTACCCGTCACTGGGGTTAAGACCAATCAGGGATGACTATAGTTCCGAAATGGTATATGGTGGGGTCCGGATAACAGGAAAGTACCTAAAATTCAAACGGTACAACATCATCATTTTGTTAAATTCGGTATTTGATGAGCTGCTTTTCCGAAGTTCTCCACTAGGCGGCAGTACGCTACCGAAACTGACGCGGGTCACGCGAAACTGGCAAACGAAGGAACACGGTGGAAATGAAGCTCATTCGGATTTCTACACGCCCGAAATTAATAAATAGAGAGAGCAGTATGAGTGAAATAAGGCATTACTTTGCCTACTAAAGTAATGAGAATAGTATAGAAACAGACCTCAATGCACCACTCTGCAAACTTTGCTTTCAATAATGTGTTGCCATGGAAGGCAACACACCAAATCTGCCTAAAGCGCTCGTCAGTTGCTCATCCTGCTTGTTCAAAGAGTTTAGAGATCGACTGGTGAGTTCATCGTTCAACTGATTTAATTTAGACTTTTATTGAACACTGAACAGCGCACATAGCCTAGCTAGCTTAACACGAAAGCTCAAATCTTCTTGCATGACACGCTAGAACCAATTCAGTTTAGGTCTCATGATCTCATCATTTTTGCAATTTCAAACAAATATATTCATTTAATTTGAGTTAATAAAGAATAAAAGTGATAATAAAACTTTAATTTAAAAGTGAAACTTTAATTTTGGATGTGATTAATCGCGATTGCACATAATCATCATTCTTATTATTAAAACTTCTGATAATATAATATATGAATTAGAAATAATCAATAATATGCAGACATAAAATATAATATACGAATTGAAAAAAAGAGAAATAATTTGAGAGACTTAAATTATTATTATTTTTGACAAATTAATTTTAGAATACAATTAGAAGTGCCATATAATATGAACTGGGGAAAGAATAATTTGAGAAACAAATGATTATTACTTGACTTTGTTTTAGAATATGAAGAAAATATATCATATAATATACAAGTTTTTTTTTTTTTTTTTGGATATACTTTTCTTTGCACATATGGTAGTTGAGAGCAGCGTTTGATAAAAAAATTGTTTTAATTCATTTAAATTTAGACTCTTTTTTTCCCGACTGTGGTATCAATTTAGTATCGAGACCGAGGTATGGTTCTGGTATGACAGAAAGACAGATAGAATAAAGAATAACAGTCAGATAGATAGAAAGACAGACAAACGGAATGAACGACAGAACATATTTTAATGAATAGTTCATGACACCAGCTCGATTATGCGTCTGTGGTCAGAGAAACACCTCGTATCTTCTCTCTACCTGACCATTGACCCACAGCCCATTCCCTGTGGCCTCATTAATAACGAGAGGTCAAGCAGTTTCCCTGAAAAAATGTTCAGGTCACGGCCACACACACACAGCGATGCACGGACACGCCACCATTAAACCAGCTACAGAACAAGAGGAACAGAATACACTATGTGTGTAAGAGAGAGAAAGAGAGAGAGAGGGGCATCAAGGCAAACGGCAGAAGGAGGGGGAGGCCGAGAGAAGCGCTTCTTTTGAACAAACGTGTGAACAAAAGCCTGCTCAAACTGTCGGGCCAGAGGCCTGGGGTGTTTACGGCTTCTGTATCTATAACCAACAAATCAAGGCTTCCCCCTCTCCGCCGCCCCCTCAGCCGCCTCTCTTTATTGGGAACGACAAATTAGAGCCCCGTCCATCTGGGTGTTAGCACCAATTATGAGAGGAAGCTGTCAGGCCAGATTAGACCCTGTAGAGAAGGCGGGCATATAAGCGGAGGGAAAAAAGAAGGACACGTAGAGAAAAGTGTTGTGCAAATTTCAATTATTTCGTCTTCGAATGTCTAAAACCAAAGCGAGTTTTTGATTTTGCTTGCCTGACATTAACATTAACATATCGCCTGACATAAATTCTACATCTTCTTTTAGACTTGATTCTGCATAATTTAATACCGGATCGCAATGCAGGAAAAGAAAGTCAAAATAAGCATAAACAGCACATTTAAAAAGACTCTCCTTTGTATGACATGTTGTTCATTTTGCTAGCAATTTCTGTTCCACAAACTTTTTTTTTTCCACAAACTTTTTCTTTCTTTCTTTTTTTTCGCTGTCAACTGTCAAGCGCACGTCATTAACTTTTTGCTCCGTCGGAATGCTTAGAGACCCGATGTACCCCCCTCTCGCTCGCACTAATTTGCCAGGACCAGGTGTGCAGAGGCCGGGCGGAGGGGAGTGCAGTGAACTAGCGGAAAGATTGCCAGAGTTTTGGGCTCGAGAGAGGGAGGACAATTGAAAGCCACACAATGGAGTCCGAAAATCATGCCAGAGAGCAGTGATGCGCATCCTTAGGCGGAGTTTGGGGAATGCCGTGTCCCCCCCACAATGGGCCAGAGCCAAAATTGTTTCATCATTATTTGAGCGTGTGAATATAACAAATAAAATTTAATTGGGTCCATTACTTGCATGACCTAATTGGTGCAAAGTACTTATACTTATAATCTTCAACCGTGCAATTAGATACCAATTACTTTTTCAAAAAAGAAATGCATTACTTATTACCCATTCATTTTTAAATCCCATGTCATTAATATCATGCATCACACTTTTGCTTTCACACTGGCACTGCAGGCTTACGCCGACAGCTTTACTCTGCATTATAATGTTAACTAAATCTAACATTACTTGTAATAAAATAAAATATTAATAATAATAATAAAAATATGTAAGCTAATTTTCGAAGCAACATTTCTTATTTTTATTTTAAAGGGACCTTTGAAAAATAAAACTTTATATACAAGAGCACGTGAAAGTCTGTATATTTTTATTTTTTGCAAAGGTCCCTTTAGGTTTAGGGTTTCCGTAGTAATAAATCAAACTAAAATATTCATATTTTTTAAATAAAAACTAAATAGACCTGTTTAAAGAAATGACAAAAACACGACTGAATTAAAATAAAGACAAAAATATAACATTAAAAAATAACTTCAAATATTAATCTTACAGCTACAAATAACATATCTTGACTTTATTTCATTTTTATGATGCATTATGAATGCATTATGACTAATAAAATCCCCCTTTACAAAGTAATTATTTTTATTTATGCGATTTGTCTAATAACATCTCACACTTTCAAGTAAATATATACATATAAAATTAAAGTAGGCTACTTTTGTTAGAGGAAAAAAGAAGGGAAACAAAGTGTGCAAATTTCACTTATATTAAAATAACATGAATCAACAACCAATTTCTGAACATATTATAACTATACATCAATAAAGAGTATCTGAACATAATGGCACGCTAGCTGTTTCACAATTCAGTGAAATAAATTCTTATTTAGGAAGCACAGTTGTTCTCCCTGATGTAAAGTACGTTCAAAAAGGCAAGCAGAAACATTGTATTACTTCATAAGAAGTTCTGGCAACATCACATCATTTGTGGAAAAAATGCAGTAAAAAATATTATTGCGGAACTATGTACATGCACTTAAAAACTTTAAATACTGAAAAATAGATACTCAATATCGGAGTCTGAGTGTTATTTGCATGCTTATTAGTGTAACATATTTTTATCTTCAGATGTGGCGTATGAACGGACGCGCGCGGGGGCTGAACGGTGAGGTGGGGGAAGGTCTAATAGGCCCTAATTGAATTGGATGTGCAGCGCAGACAGAGACTGTGGAAGTAATCTGTAGTGCCACAGCAAATAAAGCGCGGCAGGACCAGAGTGTCCGCCTCATGTGACAGACTGTAACGTAGCCTGCGAGAGGGCAGCGGCCCCCTTTGTGCAAACCACAAAAAGAGGCAAGAAAGCCTGGCAGGCACTAACAGTTGAGGACCACCGCAGGGGGAAGGTGGGCTTTAGCACCGCAGAAGCAGTAGAGAAGATTTAGTTATGGTGTGGTGTGTGCTATAAAACATATAGGCCTACTAAGCAAAAAAAAAAAAAAACGTCTTTCCACTTTCAACTGCTTTTTTTTAGAGCAAATGTCATGTTTATGGTAAATTAGGGTTAAGGTAGTTAATGTTTAAATATATCGTGTCACAATATATCATAATATAAAACTGCAGCAATTTGTATCTTGGATGGTGACTATGCATTATGTATTTGAGTTTCAGTGTCAGTAAACTACATAATTTTGAATATAATGTGTATTTGTAGACCAATAAAAATGGCCAACATAATTTTAAATATATCTAGTCAGCAAGCATATTTTTCTAAAATAAGTCTGTATTTTTAACACAGTCTCATCCCAAGACGTCATACAACTGACGTCTTGGGACGTCTTTTGACCATACGTCAACATCCGCCTTTTTAGGGTACCCTTAAACGTCGGTTAGATGACGATCCCATACAACTGACGCTTTACCTTTAACGTCGGTTAAGTGACGGGGTAGGTTTAGGTCTGGGGTAGGGTTAGGATCCGATAAAGTCATCTGACCGACGTTTACGAGTACCCTAAAAAGGCGGATGTTGACGTATGGTCAAAAGACGTCAGTTTTATGACGTCTTGGGATGAGACTGCGCTGGTAGGCTATTTTCAGCTTCAGATTGATGAATATTTTTTCTTTGGTTTCACTTTTGTCCTGTGCTTTGGGTTTCCAGTAGGCCTATCAAGTCCAAGCCTATTCATTTACACCCCAATGCAATACCAAATGTATAATTTTAATGAACAGTAAAAAAATGTGTTAACCTTTTACCACGTCTTGGAGTATCGCAAAAATATCGCATTATGAGTTCAGAATTGTTATATGTATTGAATCGTGACACGAGAGTATCGTTACACCCCTAGCAAGTATTTGTATGAACCTAAAAAGATTTAACAACTGAGATATAAAAGGTTATGGACACATGGTTTACGGCCGCTTTACGGCCTACGTCACTTCCCCCACCACCCCCATCTTCCACCGATTCTAACATGAGAGTTTGATTGCCGTCTGTTTTCGTCATGGCCGAACCAACAGCTACAAGTAAGGAGGCAAAGGTTTTGTCAGAGAACACACAATATATATATATATATATATATATATATATATATATATATATATATATATATATATATATATATATATATATATATATATATATATATATATGCGACTATTATAAGCATATGCGACTTCACGATAATATTCGTCTCGGTCTAGCACGGCGTGTAGAGTTTGTGCTGTTGTTGTTAATTGTAGCCATGTTTTGATGTTACTGAGCCGTTGTCGTTTTTTGCCGTCCTGGTCGTTTTTTCCCTTCAGGATTTGCTTTAATAGCTGGTATTTGTGGCATTTTCTGGGTTACTGTCAACGCATTCTCACCCCAAGGCGTCACCTTTGACCATGCTTCAATATTTGACGTTTTAGGCGCCCTTTAGCGTCACTTACATGACGCGATCCTACGGCGTCATCTAGCTGACGCTAAAGGAAAGCGTCAGTTAGAGGACGCGGTTAGGTTTAGGTGTGGGGTGGGGGTAGGGTACACGCGATCCTAGGGCGTCATCTAACTGACGCAGGCAAATCGAATTATTTATTTAAAAGTATGTGCTTTCGTGGGCTGTTGAGGAGAGTGAACATCTAGAAAAAACCCAGAGAGACCCTAGCAACCACCTAGCACACCACTATAGCACCGTAGCAACAGCCTGGCAACTAAAACCTCGGCATTCTGGCAATGATTTTTACATGGGAAAACACCACTGAAAAAAATTGGCGTAAAAACATTCACTCAGAAATTGTAAGTAAATTTCTAAATTATCAACAAATAAATGGCAAGTAAGTAGTAATGTTACGAAGAGAACGTCAGGAAAAGTAGGCTATTTTCTAAATGCACTACAATTTTGTTACCATGTTAGCAATGCCCTAGCAACCACCAAGAACACCATAGCAACAGCCTGAGAGTTTTGCATGCTCATGCAGAACTTGCAGGCTGTTGCTATGTGGTACTTGGTGGTTGCTAGGGTGTTGCTAAGGTGTTCTGGGGGGTTGCTAATATGGCAACAAAGATAATTAGATTACATTTAACAAGAAAATACTTAAACATTTCATGTTAAATTTTATTTTCATGTTTGTCATTTCAGATGGCATAATTTATAATAATTTTGAGAAAAAAAGTGTCTACTAGCAATTTGTGAGCAAATATTATTTTTTTCTACACCAAATGTTTTTCAGTGTTAGTGGTGTTTTCCCATGTAAAACACGTTGCCAGAATACTGAGGTTTTAGTGGAGTTGCCAGGCTGTTGCTATGTGGTTGCTGTAGAGCTAGTGTTCTGGGTGGTTGCTAGAACGATGCTAGGGTGTTGCTAGGGTAACAAAGATCATGGAGTAAGTTTTTTAGAGCTATTTTTTTATGTAGTAACAATTTTCACTCTGTAATTAATTGTGGATTTTACTTGCAATTTCTAAGAAATGGTAAGTAGGCCTAAACAAAGTCTAACATTCAACTTTTAAAGTAAAACGGCGAAAAAAGTATTTCCTTGTAAAACACATTTTTAAAGCACATTTCCTTTCTAAAATAAACATTTCATTTTTAACTTAAAAATCATAAAAAACACAACACTGAAAAAAATTCACCTGAATTAAAAAATAAGATTTAAAAGCTAAACTAAAGGTGCAGAGAGAAGAGAGAGAAGTGGATCCTGTGCTGATTCGGGCTGTGAGAGGAGGGGGAACGCAGTGGGCAGCGCTGGACTCTCAAACGCAGATGTGGGACGTATTTTGACCATACGTCAATATCCGCCTTTTTAGGGCCCCCTTAAACGTCGGTAGATGGCGATCCCGGGCCGTCATACAACTGACGCTTTACCTTTAACGTCAGTTAGGTGACGGGTTAGGTTTAGGGTTAAGTTTAGGTATGGGGTAGAGTTAGGATCCCATAACCTCATCTACCGACGTTTAAGGGGGCCCTAAAAAGGCGAATATTGACGTATGGTCAAAAGACGTCCCAAAACGTCAGTTATATGACGATTTGGGATGAGACTGTGTTAGTGATTACGCCAAACTAAAACCCTGCCAAGACCTGCTGTGCGAGGGCCTGACCTTTACGGCATCAGTGGTCCGTCATGTCAGAACTAATGGAGGTTTTAGGGGGGGGGGGAGAGAGAGAGAGAAACTCGGTATGTCAGCAAACCTAATACTGCTCGTCTATGCTAAAACCGTGAAAAAAGGGGAGTGTTGTAAGATTGTCCGTTTAACCAATCAAAAGCGAGTTACATGCTGAAATCACTAACATAAATCATAGGCTCACGGCTAGGATTTAATATCATTAATGCACTCACACTTGACAACTAAACTACACTTACACGTGTACAAAGAACATAGAGCAAAACAAAACAACTTTCATGACATCATGAATGTCTTTCCTGCCATTTTAGATCAATTTAATGCACCCTTGATGGAAAAAAAAAATTAAATATTTAAATATTAATATTTAAATATATAAATATTATTAAATATTAAATTAATTCCAAAAAACGGTACTTGCTTTACTCATTTGTAAATTTTAAGTGAAGAAATTATTTTGTTAAACTTAAATATATACATTTTAACCATTTTACATTATTTTCTTTGTACCAGTGTTATTTAGCAAAATTTGGATACTAATTGTTTAATAAAAATATTTTCAATTAGTTTTTATATATTCCGTTTTCATTTCAATTTGATTTTTTTTAGTAATTTATGTTTTTTTGTCTAGAGTAATTTATTTGTGTCTAAAGTTTATTTATTTTTACTTCAGTTTTGATGAATTTAATTTGAGTTATTTTAAGTAATACATAGGCCTACACACACACACACACACACACACACACACACACACACACACACACACACATATATATATAGGCCTATATATATATATATATATATATATATAAAAGAAGATGTATATATATATATATATATGAAGTATTTTCAGTTAACATTTATTTTATTTAAGCACATTTATTTATGATCTCAGTTATAGTTTTAGTTTAGCCGGATCACATCGGTTCTGTCCTCCGGACATGGGTCTGACCCTCACCCTCAGTGAATGGGACGCAGGAAGAGGACACAAAGGCTTAACCGTGGACTGAAACAGGTGTGGATCCCCCGTAGGGACCAATCACACCCTCTGAAAGCTACGGGACTTCCGCTTTTTTGTCCCACTGAGGATCATATTAAAAATCAACAGTTAGCATGAAAGCTACTTTTTTTTCTGGTCCCATATCTCTCTTTCATTCACTATTCCCGCATGAGTCACAGCTGTCTGGCGACTGTACCACTTTGTGCCAGGCCAGACCTCGCTTCCTGGGACGTCGTGATTGGGACACAGGCTGGTCTGTGCGTCCCACCATGAGCCGTGTCTAGATCCCTTCCTCTGTCCCGCTCATCATGTCTCTGAGACTGTGACACACTGTCTGTACCACTGCGTGCACTGCGGCCTATACGAGACAACAGTATCGCCACACACACACTCCAACACTTCCCCTCCTGAACAGCACAGCAACGGGACATTTTTCATTTATTTTAAAAGTAGATTAAAAAAAAAAAAACAGGAATGCAATGTAAGCCTAAATAAAGATGTCATTCAGTTAGGGCTAGTTAGTTGGTGGATTGTAGGAAGCGATCATTTTGTTGTTTTTGACAAACTTGTAGCCTATTTCCCATACATTTAAAACAAATATTTTTTCTTTTTTTCTACTTACTTTACCTCTCAGAACAGGGTTAAAAAAAATAAAAACATAAAAAATAATACATTTAAATAATGTAAATGTATGTAAAAATGTATATATAAATAGAAATAATGTAATTTATGGTGTTTTTTTAATAAAGCACAATGCATTCTTTAAATAAGGCATTTGCTAATTAAAATGGTAATAACAAAACAATCAATTTAATATAAATAACAGATAATGTCAAAATACTTTATTATTATTAGAATAAAAATAAATTAAATAATAAAATTAAAATGATGTAAAAATGTACATAAAAATAGAAATGTAATTTATGGTGTTTTTTTTAAATAAATCACAATACAAATATTTAATTGAATTTAGTTTTTAATGTTTCCATTTATTAAATAAGGGATTTGCTAATTAAAATGGTAATAATAAAACATTCAATTTGGAAGAGGATTGAGAATAAAAATAAAATAAATTAAATAATAAAATTAAAATTATGTAAATGTATGTAAAAATAGAACAGCATTTAAATCATCATTCATTTTTAAATTAAAATATGTTAATAATTAAAAACATTTCTACAATAAATGTAATATATCCTAGTTTTCATCAAAATGATCATGTGTGTTATTTTATTGATGGATATATTCAGGAAGGTGAAGATCATTAACTGGCCAAATTGGTTTTATGTCTTTGAAAACGGTTTAACTATAGCTATATAATCGCACATACTTGTTTGTGCCTTAAATAGTAAAGGGACACCAAATCTGTGCTCTATTCTTGGAAGGTGCGGCAGGTGCCATAAATACAAGCATATTTTTAGCCAATGTTGATGAACTGGAAGTGAAAACTGATTTTTGTGTGTAAATCATAACAATAGATCAAGAGCATTAACCAGCTCAATCAATAACAACTGGTACGTTCATCTCCCAAACTCTTCATAAACTGAAAAGCTTGCACTGAAAGTCTTTAGGCGAAGGAGAGGGAACAACATGAGAGCAACAGGTTGTGGTTCACAAGGCCAGATCGCCACCTAGAGGCCAAGCGCAGTCACGGCCAATCAGAAGACAGTATCAGTGCATCCTGGACAACACCGATATTACAAGCAAGACTTGCACTTCCTGATGAAAGCAAGAGCACTTGAATGTAACTTGAGGTTTCTGTTAAGAATATTCAGAGGAAAAAAAATCATATCAATATATATAATATTAATAAAAGGGAAAAAAAGCTTTAGTTGTAAATTAATAATAGGTCAAAGATTAATTGCATCCAAAATAAAAGTATGCTGTGTATATAGTGTAGGCTATATGTAAATACATTTGCATGCATGTATATATTTAAGAATTAGTACTGTCTGAATATATAAAAAATAAATAATATTAATATTTCATATATGAATAACACATTTTCTTAAATATATACATGCATGTGTGTGCATTTATATATACAAAATAATTATACACAGCACAGACACATATATTATGTAAACACAAACTTTAATTTTGGATGTGGTTAATCGCGATTGCACATATAATCATCATTCTTATTATTAAAACTTCTGATAATATAATATATGAATTAGAAATAATCAATAATATGCAGACATAAAATATAATATACGAATTGATAAAAGAGAAATAATTTGAGAGACTTAAATTATTATTATTTTTGACAAATTAATTTTAGAATACAATTAGAAGTGCCACATAATATGAACTGGGGAAAGAATAATTTGAGAAACAAATGATTATTACTTGACTTTGTTTTAGAATATGAAGAAAATATATCATATAATATACAAATTTTTTAGAAAAGATAAATAGTTCGAGAAACTAAAATATGTTTGTTTTTTTTTATATAATATACAAATAAAAATTAATTCATACACTCTAAAAAAATGCTGGGTTGTTTTAACCCAATTTTGGGTCAAATATGGACAAACCCAGCCACTGGGTTACATTTTTAAATGGCATTTTTTAACCCAATGTTTGAGTTTGTCCATGTTTGACCCAAAATTGTGTTAGAAGAACCCAGCATTTTTAGAGTGAGTTGTTTTTGACAAATTACTGATTAATAATAGTTTGTTTAGGCGAATCGCTCCCATTGCATTAGCAAAAGTGCGAGTCTCCTAAACCTGCCTTCCGGCAGCACCGAGTTTAGGTTTGTTTGCAAGCGCATGAAGTCACGGAGGGGCCAGTCGAGTCTTCCAGCGGCTCTGTCACATCACATCGAGTCGCGTCTCACAGCCCTGAATCTGAACCCGTCCTCCCTCTCTCTCTCTCTCTCTCTCTCTCTCTCTCTCTCTCTCTCTCTCTCTCTCTCTCTCTCTCTCTCTCTCTCTCTCTCTCTCTCTCTCTCTCTCTCTCTCTCTCTCTCTCTCTCTCTCTCTCTCTCTCTCTCTCTCTCTCTCTCTCTCTCTCTCTCTCTCTCTCTCTCTCTCTCTCTCTCTCTCCGCGCGCTGTTCGGCTCATGGCTTTCAGAAACACTGCCCGTATGTCGTAATATTGACGGGTTGAATCGATGTGCACTGTATGTTTGTGTGTGGTGAACAGTCAATAATTGGGACTCCTCGCGTGCTCTGCTGATATGACCCAATGACCCCCTCGTGACCTCCTATCACGTCATGTTTAATCCTATACACTCTCTCATTACTGTAATTCTGCGTTCTGAAGATGTGTGCTTTAGTGAACCGGGGGGCAAAATATCAAAACATATCACCAGAAGAAAAGCAAAAACTTGACCTGACGTCGATGAGAAATTATGTTCATAAATGCACCAAATAATATCTTAATTCATAGTTTAAATGCCCAGCAGCGCACGAGTGTAGCTTATATTACGAGTTTTATTTGAATGGGGAGGACACACTGTACTGCACCTCCGCCTCTGTTAAAGGGCTGGTTAAAGGTTGCTGGTTTTAGGCGGTAGAGGAGACGTGTTCAACAGGGAATGTGTTCAGTGTGAAGAGTGTGACACAATCAGCACATGCTCAGTAGCGCTCTCTCTCCGCCTGAGAAAACACAAATACGCAATTTACGCAATTTATTTTAAGTCAATGTTTGGATGCATTTCATTTAAAACTATAGCAATATCCCTGAAAAATCTATGAATTAACGAGTTAATTATCTCAGAATTACGAGATCATTTTGATGGGGAAAAGTTTTTTGCTCTGTTTTTCCGAATTAATAACTTGATTATCTAAAAAATTATGAGTGGCTCTCCTGTTCGAACTCGTTTATCAAAATGAACGAATCTTTTTTCGTGTTATTTGGTTCATTCAACGAACGAAATGAACGAATTGACTCATTTTGATGAACGAGTTCTAACAGGAGAGTCACGAACATGCATCACACAGAGCAAGGCGAGCATTTGAGCTTATAAAACTGAAACTTTTTTTTTTTTTTTAAATGAGCAATCGTTTCGCTTGATAAGACCCTTATTCATCATCTGGAATCGTTTAAAGCCCTTTGAACAGTTTGCACTGAAAGTGTCTTTTGGACCTTGAACCGTTTGGTTCCCATTGAAGTCCATTATATGGAGAAAATCCTGGAACGTTTCATCAAAAACCTTCATTTCTTTTCGACTGAAGAAAGACAGACATGGACATCTTGGATGACATGCAGGGTGAGTAAATTATCAGCAAAAGTTTTTTTTTTTTTTTAAAGTGAACTACTCCTTTAAATGCTTTGGATATAATCATCTTACATGTTTGCCATTTGTTCAGTCTCTAAACCAAGCCAGCTTCCACAAGGGACGAGCGTGATGAATGTTGCTTTATCAAATCCTTTCTAAATAGCCACTGTTGACTCGGTTAACCATAAAGGGCAAAGCAGAATGGACTTTTGTATGAATTTACGTAACAAAATAGGAAGAAATAAAAGCAGAGGGGCACCTTAGTTTCAGTTCTTCCTCAACTGTCACACAGAGAGCGACACACAGAAAGCGAGAGGGCTTTAGAAGAAGCTCGAGAAATCATGTGGAGCCTTGAACCGGACGAAAGGATTTCAGGTTGGATACATTTTTTTGTCCATATGAAATTTTCAGTCTAAACTGGTAAAATTGTTTTTTAGTCAACTGGATAAGCTGGGGAATTAATTATATTAACAGTAACGGTTAAAATTGGCCGTCAGTCCAATATGAACATGGCAGAGCAATGTAGTAGCCTACACAAATTACTTTACAGAATATCGTGAATGCCAATTTTACAGCCTATGTGTGTGAATATCGTGAATGCCTAATTTTACAGCCTAATTTAATGCCTAATTTTTATTTAATAATACGGTGACCGACAGTCCTGTTTTACGTCCCGCCCTGGCTGTTTTTTATAAAGTGATGAAAATGTCCTGGTTTTCAAAAATGATCAAACTATAGATGCGCAAACAACGAGGATGAGGAGGAAAACAGGATAAAGAGGAAGAAAACTAAAGATTTAAATATATGTTGTTAGTTCATGAGAGCTATTTTTGTTCAATTTGGAGGTATTTCTTTTAGTTATTTATATATTTATTTTTCGAATAAGACATTATTTCATTCATTATTTTTTGAAACCAGTAACCTCTGAGAAGCCTGAATTTGTGCCTTGTAATATCACAAATTTCTATCCATACAGAGGTGGCATAGCCTACTTTAAATGTTTTGAAATTAATAAGACGTCTTTGAGTAAACAACTTCGATTTGTTTTCCGAGTGTCCTGGTTTTTGGTAATCAAAATATGGTCACTCTACCCAATAACATCACAGCACACAACTTTAATAAAGAAGCATTCAGAATACCATTTCTTTCTCTTTTTTTGATTAATATGGCTGCCTTTTAATAATGCATGAAACGCATGAATAATCTGCAAACTTCCCTTGTTGTCTTCTTAGAGTCTGAGGAGGAGGACGCCCTGTCTTCAGAAGATGAACGAGACATTGAGGTAATCTCTGCTTAAGTAAAGCTGGCTTTGTCTAGAATGCATACGATAGCACTGTTATGTCACAGTATACACTAGATCAACACTAGATATGACTTTTTACAACAGCATGCAACAGGCAAACATGTTTTAAACAGCAGTTTTCATGCTTAATCGAGCCGAGCAGATTGCATTGTGGGATACGGGATGCTCTATTAATGCCACACATTTTGGAAAAGATGGTGTCCTAGAACATCTGCACGCTTCATTATTCTTCCTGCATATTATAGACAGGGCAAGAGCAATATTGATGCGGATAAAACAGGCGCTTTCTTGTTGCAACTACAAGCAACCCCTTAAATAACATCGCAATTGTGGGAGAGAGTCACAAATCCCATGTGAAGTTGCACTGTTTTGAACATAGCCAATGATTCTCTGCAAACAGAGTCGTTGCTTAACTGCTTCACCCATATTTATCGTAATAATATTGTGCAATTTATTTTCAAAATGACTATCATTGTGTAATCTGCCATGCAGTGCGAGATTCTGGAGAAAGAGCGAGATGAGGCGAATGAAAAGCTGTCAAGGATGGAGGAGGGTGAGAGTTTTAGCATTGCAATATCCTCATATCAAATGTAAAAACATTTACTGTGCGGCTAATAACGTAACTTGACATAATCACATCACTGAAACCGTGCTAATTTCCTGCCTGTAACTTTCAGCCTCTTCTCAGCTGCTCAAGGAGTTGGATGTTTTAGAGATGCAGTTCCAGATCGAGCGGTCCTGCCGGGAGACCGCAGAGGCCTTAGCGCTGAAGGTACAGAAACACTTCCCTTTTCCTGCAAGTCTAACAGCTTATATTTGTTCTGTTGAGTATTTTCACATCCCCCATATCAGTTACAAGCTTTACTAGGTTCTCCAAACTGAGTCATTTATCCCACGCTCTTAAAGAATAACGGCTCTTTATTGGCATTGATGGTTTAACATTCCAGTCCACTAATTAAGGTTATTTAGATATAGAATGTTCTTCACATTAAAGGGATAGTTCACTTTGAAATTAATTTTTGGTATGTTTTATCTTACCTCAAGGGCATCCAAGATGTAGGTGTCTTTGTTTCCACAGTATTTTCAATTTTTATATTTTTAGGTCAAACCGTGCTTGTCTGTCAGTCATATAATGGAGGTCTATGGTCACCACCTCAAAGAGCATGCACAGAGAAGTCCAGATTAAACATGATTTAATGACTCGTAAATGTAAGTACACATTAATGGCCTAAGACACGAAACGAGCGGTTTGTGTGAGAAAACGAACAGTATTTATATCTTTTTACCTCTTGTTACCACAGCCACGTCCAAGTACTCTGAGGTCGCGGGCGCTTCGGTCTGCAAAGCGCCAGAAGTGATCTCTCGCGCATGTACGTCACTCATTGTTTACACCGAGATTTCAGAAGTGTTACCCTTCTCACTGTGACGATCCAACCCGATCTCACGACCAAGTCGTACGAATTCGACGAATGAATAAAAAGTGGCTAATTCGTAACAATTCATACGACATCACTTGTACGAATTAATACGATTTTGCTAAATCGTACATATTTTACGAATTGGCCAATTCGTATGGAATCGTACGAATGACCTACCCCTTACCCCGCCCCTAAACCTAACCATCACGTGGGTTTAGACAAATCGTACGAATTAGTACGAGTGAGGTCGTACGAATTAGTACGAATTAGCCACTTTTTAATCATGCGTCGAATTCGTACGAATTGGTCGTGAGATAGTGTTGGACGATCTAAACATATTTAGATAGACAGGAAATTACAATGGAAGAAGATTTGCGCGAGAGATCACTTCCGGCGCTTTCCGAAGCGCCCGGGCCCCCTCAGAGTACTTGGACATGACTGTGATTACAAGAGGTAAAAACGATATAAATACTGTTCGTTTTCTCACACAAACCGCTCGTTTCGTGTCTTAGGCCATACTTACATTTACGAGTCATTAAATCATGTTTAATTTGGACTTCTCTGTGCATGCTCTTTGAGGTGGTGACCATAGACGTCCATTATATGACTGACAGACACAAACGGTTTGACCTAAAAATGTCAAAATTGAAACTACTGCGAAAACAAAGACACCTACATCTTGGATGCCCTTGAGGTAAGCTAAACCATATCAAAAATTAATTTTAAAGTGAACTATCCATTTAAGAAAAAAAATGTTATTTTAAGAGCTGATCACGGAAAGGTTCTTTGGGGAACCAAAAATGGTTCTTCAATGGCATCACTGCAAAAACAAAAACTTTTGGAACCTTTATTTTTAAGAGTGAAACTGAGTTCAACTCAAGGGCAGATTATGGATCTGGCCAATGGTGCCGTTCCTTCAAAACTAATTCCTACAAGTCACCCTGTGGTCAATAATCTTAAAAACTCATTACGATCACCAAAATGACATATTGAAACAGTTTTTACATTAAAAAAAATGTCTTCATGCCTTAAAGTATGTAATTTAGAATACAAGGTTCTATGAATATGCAAATGAGTCCCGCCTCCACTCACTCACTCACTCACTCAGAGATCCACTCGTTCACTAAAGTTTTAAAGAAAAAATATGCAGAATATGTACATGGTTAGTCTTAAAGCATATTACAAACACCACATAGATATATGAACAACATTAAAAACTGGATTTTCACCACAGGGTGACTTTAAATGTTATATATAGGATATTGTTTGCATTGGATTTTGGATATTGGATATTGGATAAAGAAAGAGGTACGACTGCGACAAACCTCACATTGAGGCTTAACGTGAAAAACCCTTTCTCAATTTCTGGGACTTTTGAACCTACAGGTGACAAAAGATTTCAAGGTACTGAAGAGGCAAAGTCAAGCTATCCTTCCCCTGATTCAAGAAAAGCCAGAACACTTTTCCATCCTGAACCTGGACCCTGAGGCTGATCCATGCAGCTTTGAGCCGCTCCCTGAGGAAGAGTGCAGAGAAGATCCACTTCTCTTGAGTCAGAACCAAATAAGAGGTGGGAGGCCTTGCTTCTTACTAACACTAGCCTCGAAAGCAGTTAAAAAATGCATTCCCATAAGCCTTGTCCAATCTGTTTGTCATTACAGAACTACAGTCGTCTGTAGACCGGTTACTAGGGGAGAAATTTCAGCTCAGTGAACAGGTGGAGCTTCTTAAGAAAGAGAAGGATGATTTGAAGGAAAAGGTATAATAGTGCCTTCAAATGAGATTACATGAAAAGATATAACAAATATGGGCATGTTAGACATTCAAACAGTTGATCATAAACTTACACGCACCTTTGCGAAATCTACAAAATGATAATAATTTAATAAAATAATTAGGGCTGTGCAAAAGTTAATTGCGATTAATCGCATCCAAAATAAAAGTCTGTGTTTACATCATATATTTGTGTGTGCTGTATATAATTATTTTGTATATATAAATACCTATGCATGCATGTATATATTTAAGAATTATTTGTGCTTAAATTCTGTATATATTTATAAATACATAATCTACATTATATAAATATAAATATTTTATATATGAATAACATATTTTCTTAAATATATACATGCATGTGTGTGTATTTATATATACAAAATAATTATATACTGCACACACAAATATATTATGTAAACACAGACTTTTATTTTGGATGCGATTAATCGCAATTAACTTTTGACCGGCATGGTGGCCAAGAACCCACCCTCCGCCTTGCAACGAGCCTCCGACTGGGAATTAAGAGTAGACCTGAAGAAGAAGCTTGTCTTCCCACAGGACGTGGCAGCGACTTCCCTCCGACCAGATATGGTTCTGCTATCCAGGAGCACGAAATCCATCATAGTTGCTGAGCTCACGGTGCCCTGGGAGGAAAGGCTAGCCACGTCACACCAACTAAAAAAAGCGAAGTACCAAGATCTGATTGACGAAGCCAATGTAAAGGGATGGCATGCAACCAGCTACCCCATTGAAGTCGGGTGCCGTGGGTTTCCAGCAAAATCGGTGCGCTACTTCCTCCAGAGGATGGGCCTGGAGTATAAACAGCTGAAGGAAGCTACCAGGGACATAGCCGAAGCAGCCGAGTCTAGCTCAAGATGGCTGTGGCTGAAAAGAGCCCACAGTTGGAGCCCTTCTGCAGGTGAAGGCTAGTCAGTCTTCACGGCCCCACTCAGGCGAGGTGTTCAGGTTAAGGGGCGAAACACCTGAGACCCTGAGACTCCTGCTGATGATGCAGAAGAGTTCCAACAATGTGGATGCTCCGAGAATACCATCTCTGAAGAAGGTCTGTGTCATGGTTTAGTCGGTCCTACAGAGGCGGCTTGTAGCAAAGCATCTAGATGTTTACTTCACCTTATTGTCGAGACCATGGGGAGAGGCCCATTGGCGGTGGGGGAAGACCCACGGACATCCGGGAAAGGACGGATGACAGCTCGGAAAGACGGCACGCAATAGTGTCAGGGTTAGCACCCCGAAGCACTGCACAAAAAGCTACGAGTTTCGAACAAAGAGAATACCCCCAGGCGGACCGAGGAGGGGGGGAGGATAATCTGCCATCGGACGGATCAATGGTTAAAGACCCGGACAATGGAAAAAGGACTACGAGATTGGATGCAGAAAGACAGAAGGTCGAAGCCAAAAGAAGATGCGACATCTGCGGAGGGCTTTTCAAGAACGAGCGCGGTGTTAAAATCCACCAAGGCAAGTCTAAGTGCAAAGAGCAGAGTCAGCAACGCAGAGCACCCAAGCTTACGCAGAGTAACCTCTCTGAGTTTGTTAAGGGTGTTCATCAGTCGGTGGGGGAGGACCAGGGCCAGGAGGCAAACCACAGTGCCCCAGACCTCCCTGCTCAACCTACTCAGAGCACAGAGAGAGTCGGTGAACCTGAAAGTCCAAAAGACTTTGAGAGGAAACCACGCTTGAACTTACCACCAGCAACAGACTGCCGATGGGCCCAACTGGACGACGATTTAAATATCACCCTGGAAAACACTCTGAAAGGAGACGCAGTCAAGAAGATCAAGATCATGGTGGACATTGTGTACCAGGTGTGCCATGACACTTTTGGCGAAAAAGAACGCAAGACTCCAAGGCCACCAGCAGGGCCTAGCAGGAGACAGCGGCAGATCAAAGAACTTCGAGGAGAATTAAGGACACTTAAAAGAAGGTGGCGGGAAGCAAGTGATGAGGAAAGAGTTGCCCTGGATGAGATCAGCAGAGAAAAGCGGAAAAGGTTAATCCAGCTTCGGAGAGCTGAGACCATGCGGGAGAAGCAGAGGGAGAAGCGCCGAAAGAGGAAAGCCTTTTTCAACAACCCATTCCAATTCACAGTGGACCTACTAGGAAAGCCGAAGGGTGGGACCCTGGCATGTACAAAGGAGGAAATAGAAGACAGTGTGGCGGGTGCACATGGAGACTCCTCCAGAAGTATCCCTCTGGGTGAATGCCCTTTCCAACTGCCGATTCTTTCACCACACACCCCCTTTAGCATGGCGGACTTTACCATGGATGAAGTAAGTGCAGTGGTGGGAAAAGCAAGAGCCGGATCAGCGCCAGGACCATCAGGAACCACCTACAAAATCTACAAATGCTGCCCACAGCTGCTGAAAAGGCTTTCAAAGCTCCTACGGACGCTGTGGAAGAAGAAGCTGGAACCCGGGCTCTGGACCCTCGCTGAAGGTTGCTTTGTGCCAAAAGAGCTAAATTCCACAAGACTTGAACAGTTCCGGGAGATTTCCCTACTGGACGTAGAGGGGAAAATATTCTGGTCTATCATCGCGAAAAGGCTAACAACATACCTGCTCGCCAACGAGTTTATTGACCCCAGCATCCAAAAAGGTGGAATACCGGGATATTCAGGCTGCCTAGAGCACACGGCAGCGATTAGCCAGCTGATTAACGAAGCCAGAAGTAACAACAACACTCTCTCCGTTGTGTGGCTGGATCTCGCCAAAGCCTACCCAAGTGTCCCGCACCAGCTGATTCGAAAGGCAATGGACTACTACCAAGTTCCTTCAGCGGTAGTCGAGCTCATAATGACACACATGGATGCGCTGCAGATGAGGTTCACCATAGGAAGCGTCACCACTAAATGGCAAAGGCTCGAGAAGGGCATCATGGCAGGATGCACGATTTCCGTGGCCCTGTTTATAGCGGCTATGAATCTGTTGTTGAAGGCAGGAGGAATGCAGTGCAGAGGCCCGAAAGCAGTCGATGGAACGAGACACCCTGCTTGTCGAGCTTTCATGGACGATGTGACAGTGATGACTCCATCTATTCAGGGGACACAATGGATCCTGAGTGCACTGGGAAAGATGGCAGCATGGTCACGCCTGCAGTTCAAACCAGAAAAGTCAAGGAGTCTCACTATCTTGAAGGGGAAGCTAACAGGAAACATTTTCAACATCCAAGGCTCGGATATCCCAACAATCCAAGATCAAAGGATCCGATGCCTTGGAAAGCAGTACGACAGCTCCCTAAAGGACAGTGGCAACCTCACTAATACCAAGGCCCAGCTGAACATCTGGCTCAAGGCAGTCGAGCACAGCCAACTGCTCGGGAGATTCAAAGTCTGGTGCTTCCAGTATGGCATCATACCCCGGCTAAAATGGCCCTTTCTACTCTACGACTTTCCCATGTCCCAGGTGGAAGGAATGGAAAGACTGTGCAGCAAGTACTTGCGGAAATGGTTGGGAGTCCCCCCATCATTCAGCGCAGTCAACCTGTATAGCAAGACTTGTAAACTTCCCTTGCCAGTCTCGTCGGTGGCCGAGGAGTTTAAAGCCACCAAAGCAAGGGCAGTCAGTACACTGCTCTCATCTAAAGATGGGAAAGTAAGGCACGCAAGTAAGACCATTAAATGTGGCAGAAAGTGGAAGCCTCAGCAAGCCGTAATGGAAGCAGAATCCTACTGGAAACACCAGGAAATCGTAGGCGTGGTATGCCAGGGACGCCTGGGCCTTGGACACTATAGTGAGAAGAGGTGGAGCCGGGCTGATACCAGAGCCAGGAGAGGTCTCGTGGTGCAAAGAGTCCGTGAGGCAGCAGAGGAGGAGCGTCAGGTGAAGGCGATTGGACTTGCTTCTCAGGGTCGATGGACGCAGTGGGACCAGGCACAGGAGCGACCATTGTCTTGGAAGGATCTGTGGCAAATCGACCAGGGGAAGTTAAGCTTTCTCTTGCGCTCAGTGGCTGACCTGCTGCCAACACCAAGCAATATAAAGATCTGGGGCGGAGGGGAAGACCCATCTTGCAACCAATGTGGAGCAGCTTCCTGTACGCTGAACCACATTCTGGCCGGGTGTCCAAGGGCATTGGCAGAGGGCCGTTACAGATGGAGGCACGACAAAGTCCTCGCGGAAATTGCCAAATGGGTGGAACAACAGCGAGTCAAAGCCAACAACAAGCAGGCCTGCCCGCCCCAAGTCACAACCTTTGTGAGGGAAGGAGACAAGGCCCATAAGACCGGCATGGTGGCCAAGAACCCACCCTCCGCCTTGCAACGAGCCTCCGACTGGGAATTAAGAGTAGACCTGAAGAAGAAGCTTGTCTTCCCACAGGACGTGGCAGCGACTTCCCTCCGACCAGATATGGTTCTGCTATCCAGGAGCACGAAATCCATCATAGTTGCTGAGCTCACGGTGCCCTGGGAGGAAAGGCTAGCCACGTCACACCAACTAAAAAAAGCGAAGTACCAAGATCTGATTGACGAAGCCAATGTAAAGGGATGGCATGCAACCAGCTACCCCATTGAAGTCGGGTGCCGTGGGTTTCCAGCAAAATCGGTGCGCTACTTCCTCCAGAGGATGGGCCTGGAGTATAAACAGCTGAAGGAAGCTACCAGGGACATAGCCGAAGCAGCCGAGTCTAGCTCAAGATGGCTGTGGCTGAAAAGAGCCCACAGTTGGAGCCCTTCTGCAGGTGAAGGCTAGTCAGTCTTCACGGCCCCACTCAGGCGAGGTGTTCAGGTTAAGGGGCGAAACACCTGAGACCCTGAGACTCCTGCTGATGATGCAGAAGAGTTCCAACAATGTGGATGCTCCGAGAATACCATCTCTGAAGAAGGTCTGTGTCATGGTTTAGTCGGTCCTACAGAGGCGGCTTGTAGCAAAGCATCTAGATGTTTACTTCACCTTGCACAGCCCTAAAAATAATGATTTAATAAAAATTACTTGCAGTTTTTATGTACAACCCTTAACATGCCATTTCAGGTAAGAGGTGTTACGTAGTCTACAAAACAACATAATAGCCACAAATTAATAAAAATTACCCTGTAAAAAAATTTTGTAACTGTCCTGTCGTTACCTGGATAAACATTTTTTTTGCTTTTGTTTTGTGATAGCCATTTTTATGATGCAAGGTGTATGTCATTTTATGACTGCAATTGTATGTTCATGCACAGACGTTCACATCAGAGCATTTTGACAAACTGATAGAAAATTTCCCTCAAAAATCAATGTTAATCAATGTAAAGTCCGAAAATTTCGCAAGCTAAAAAATACATATGACTCTTTACGTTATGTCAATTACGCTTGCAACTGCCTCTGAAACTTTCGTCTTTCGCGAAAAAATTCGGATCGGGTTCAATTTTTTTCCGCGTTTTTCGCATCGCATCCATAGCAAGCAGTTTAAATGGTGTCTGAATGGTGTTTTGACAATTCAGAGCCACCAAATCATGAATACGAAAATTTTGGACTCGAGGCCGTTGCACACCCTACTTTCATTAAATATGACCTGAAATCATTAGACTTTGAATTCCATTAAACTTTTGAACTCTATTGAACTCTTTTCCCACTCTTAAGTTGCTGCTTGAGGTCGGGGAGAAAGAGGCTCTTCTGAGGAAGTTCAGTAAGCAGAGCCGAACTGTGAATAAAATGAAGAGAGGTGAGTCCACCGAATATATTCTCCCGCTGATAAACACGTACAGAACGACAGACTGACTGTAGTTTCTCGGTCCTCAGTGTCCCAGCTGGTTACAGAAGAGTTTTCAGAGATGTCTCAGAAGCTCGAAATGGAGCAAGGACTCAGGCAGCATGCTGAAGTTTTTGCGCACCAGGTATTCTTTGAACTGGAGAAATCTGAAATAATCTAATCTGACAAAACTTCAAGAACAAGGATGACTGGAGTTAGAAAGCTAGCACATCATAGACACCAAGAAACTACGGCAGCTGCCTTATTGACCTGTCATTAACACACACACACACTGCTTTTAATTTAAAGTCCCCTGAGGTGAATATCAAGCTTTATATCTGTGTGGTGTTTTTTTATAAGCTTTAAGCCAAACCATGTGCAAAATATTATGTCAAGACCATATCTGAGTATTTTCTCTGTTAACTACAGTGAACCAAAGACAGTTTCAAAAACCCGGTTTGAAATTGCTGGGGTTTCGATGTCACAAACAACCTCGTAACCAATCATAAATTATTGACTACATGAAAAAAAAAGACTACAGGTAAGGTACATTGAACCAGTTCAGTTCCTGTAGTCGTTCAGACATACACTTAAGCGTATATAAATGTTGCATTGTAATAGGCTACAACAACATTACATTGGGAAGTATAAAGTTCGGCGACACCTTGTGAATAAAAAAATGTAACAAGCTTTAAAAAAAAAAGGCTACAATTATTGACTATAGAGGGGCTTTAACGTTTGATTAGCCATGTTGCCAACAGGACCTTTTGCCAAAATGCAAACTCTCTTAAGAAGCTTTAAAATTGTCGGGAAAAGTTATAGGCTTAAAAAACCTTTGCTGATAATATATTCACCCCCATGTCATCCAAGATGTCCATGTCATTCTTTCTTGAGTCGAAAAGAAATTAAGGTTTTTGATGAAAACAATCCAGGATTTTCTCCATATAATGGACTTCAATGGGAACCAAACGGTTTAAGGTCAAAATGAGAGTTTTAGTGCAGCTTCTAAGGGCTTTAAACGACACAATGAATAAGGGTCTTATCAAGGACCCTTCGAGTCATGACTCGAAAAAAGATTTGTTCATTTTGATGAACGAGTTCGAACAGGAGAGCCACGAACACGCATCACAG